>NC_072740.1:17117485-17400928 GCF_026930045.1 Uloborus diversus
TACGTATTGATATGACAGGATAATATCAAGATGTTGTCATGACAGCATGAAATCAAGGTCTAGGCAAGATGATCTTGCTTTTGTAATATTGCATACGTATTGATATGACAGGAAAATGTCAAGATACATTGACATGACAGTATGAAATCAGCACGTTTGCAAGGTGTTTTATCCACTTATATTTATTTGTATTAATTTCACTTTAAACTCGAGAATTAAGTTTCATTCTTTAATTATTTCTGTTATTCTTCAAGATAGTTTTCTAGTCTAAGAATATTTTCAAAGCTGACATCTGATCGGAAATTCATATAAAAGTATTAATATTACTAGCAATTTAATTTAAAAAATGAATGTTATCTTCGTTTTGCGTAATACTTGACTTATTTTTTAAATTCATGCTTCTAATTGTATTATAGAGACATAAAATGCCTAGTTAGGAATAATTGCGGAAGTTTTTATAGCACATTTAGGAGTAAAGATAGCAAAATAATAAATAAATAAATACAATAAAATACATTTTCAAATGGATGTCAGCATTGAAAATATCCCATGTACAAAACATATGAATTTATCTTAAAGAATAACATAAATAACCATTGAATAAAATTAATCTTACGTGAGATTGAAGTGATAATACGAAATTCTGAGCTTCATGTCCTTTGTTTCAAAGTCTAGGGACGAAAAAAGTTATTTTCGGCCATTTCTAACATTGATCGCACATCGTCTGCGATATGACTTGTTTAGTACTATATTAATAAACAAATGCAGTTATTCGTCATTCATAAGTTTTTCCTAAAACAATACTATTCCACGCTAATAACTATGCAACCAACTTAACGAAGCCTAAAGAATGCAAGGCCACGTGCAGCTCCTCTGAACCGACTGAATCGCAGGTCAAAGCAGGAAGATGTGCTAGCAATGCGAGGAACGCTGGGTAGAAAGAACTGTGCGCATGCGCAAGTATCAACGAAGGTCCACCTGTTCTATTGTGTACTAATTACCTTGACGGCAACAGCATGAAATCAATATCATCTTGACGGCGTCAACATGTATGCAATGTTGTTATTTTAAGGTAATATCAATATAGATATTTTAAGATGAATGCAATGTTGCCTACGTGTTGTTATTGTAATATTGCTTTTTAATCTTTATGCAAGCTTTATGCAGTATGAAACACGTCAATATTGACGCCGTCAGTATAATATCAAGATCTGTCAAGGTTGATGCAAGAAATTTTGCTAGTAGGGCGTACGTCACGAGAAAATTCGTTGTAATTAACTCGGTAACTTGTAATTAATTCGTTGTAATCCTTCCTTTTTTGTAAAAGGAAGCAAAAAAAGACCGTCATCATTTTTTCTCAGAATTTATGACTCATCACTAACTTTAAGTTGACTACAGAGAATCAAAGGAATTTCCTGACAAAGGATGGGCTGAGCCGGAAGTCATATCAATAAAAATTTTATAAATCACAAAAATATTGCTCGCTTTAATCGGGGTTTGCTCGTTAAAAGCGAGTTATGCTCCCATAGACTTATCATTGTGCCAACCAAATGTTTTAGGTTTCCTCCCTAAATCTGGGCTCTCGTTATATCAGGGCTCGTTATAGGCGAGTTTGACTGTAACGTTCTTAGTTAAAAAAGTAACAGACACATTATGACGTAGAAACACAATAGGATATTTCAACATTGAATAAAAGAGGAATGCGTTACTTTTAATTCATTTTTCTGCAACTTAGGCCCAATATGCCGCTCAAGAAATTTGAAACAATGTTGATACAGTTTCAAAATTTGTACATTGAACAAATAAAGTTTGTTCAAAAAAATCATTACTAAAATTCCAAATAAAAACTGAAAATGGAAGACTATTTTATATTTATGCTTGCGGTAAATAGCTACATGATATTTTCGTATACAACTTTTTTTGTACTCAGAAAAAAAATATTTTTGTTCAGCATATAGTTCAAGAGTATAATTAAAAATATATTTATGAATTCAATACCAATATGTTGGCGACTAACTGACTCTGAATGGCGACTAACTTCGCACTCACCTACACATATCTAATTCAGCGCTATTAAATATTTTTTAATTAACGAATTTAAAAGCAATTTAATTTAAAAATTAATACTAAATACACACACCCAGGGCTGCCGTCCCCCCCCACGTCCCAAGCTCAATGGCACAAATTCCCCTCAAAAATTTTCTCGCTTTCAAATTGGATTAAACATATCACTTTTTAGAGTCTATGATTTCCAGATTAACTCACATATTCTGTATCTTGCTTCTAGTGACTCAATTTTTTAAAAAAATTAAGAAATAAATTTGCATGAGGTAAATAAAGTGAAATGAACTGCAAGCTGAAAAAATGGTGATTATGACAACAATTATAAGTACGAGCGATGCTATTTTACAATTTAAAAAATTTGGTACGAACCCTTTCACTACTTCCTTTTCCTTTTTTGCGTATTTAATAGCACTAGTCAACACCAAAAATGCATCCGGCTCAAAAATAGCTATTTCCAAAGTATTTTGCCTCGCTAAACACGAAAACCAGAATAAAAAGTTAAGATTAGATCTAGTTTTCAAGATACAGACTGAACTAGGATAGTGAAATCTCACCATTGTTATTTTTCCTGGCAAATAGACCCCCCTCCCCCCATGGGACTGACTGTCTTCTAAATTTCGACCCTACGTTGTGATAAGAAATCTCACTAGTACATGAAAAACGAAATGCACTTCAAAAAATTTAAATTCTGGGAAGAAAAATGCCCAAAATAAGCCTCTAGTAGATCCACCTATTTTCGCTTTCACCCATGCTCATTCTGCTGGGAATAATGAAGAACTTCGTGAAAGCTGTGTACAAAGACAATTTCCCAAAACCTTAGAGGGAAATTTCCAAGAAATATTGAAGCTAAGGTTAAGGGGAAAAAAATTAACGGCTCTTTAAATGCGCGCAATGTTTTTGAAAAAAAAAATCCGAGGGGAGAAAAAAACACGTAAAAAGCCTTTAAGGGTGTTATTACAAGTATTTCTAAGCAGCAGAGAAGACGGGAACTAAAAACAGTTAGTCAAACAATCCCTACGTAAGTTCTGTGACCATTGATGAATGATGTGTCTCTGAAACTCTTTTGTTCACTTTCTCCAGGATATTTTGTTTAAAACTAAAGCAATGAGCAGGAGGAAAGGTTTCACCAAGACATCTTTACAATTGAAAGCAGGTATCATGGTCATTGGGCTGAGTTAAGCGCTTATCACACGATCCAACCTGAGACAAGTCCAAGCAACGCTGAAGTTCGAGCTATCCTCTATACCAGCCAACACTGGCAGAGCTCAGACTTGTTTCTAAACCATGACGTCATCGCTACTATTGTGGGTTGCCGTAAAAGTTCGGATCGTCTGCTCTCAAAACAAATACTTGGTTTGCTAAAATAAGTTTTTATCTCTTCATGCGGGCTTTTTTTTTACTTGTTTCATCGCCGATAGTTTTAGTAAATTGTTTGAAAAAAAGGACTTTATTTTGATACATTTTTTTTTGTTCCGTATGCTATTTTTTTACTTTCTTTCTTTTTTCAATAAAAATCTTGTCATTGTTCACTTTCAAGTAAAAAAGGTGCTAAATTTTAACTGCATAAAAATTGTCTTTTTTGTCTTCATTTGTTTGGTTATTAATTTTTCCCTATGCAGATTCAAAATAATGCCTTATGAAAAATGGCTTTTATAATTTAGTTCCATGATTTTTTTTCTCATCTCGTTTGTGTGCAAAAATGCAGAAGAAATTTATTGAATTTAAAATTTTCCTAAAAAAGCGCTATTAATGTAGGTTTAATTAACTAAAGACTAACAGCTGAAGTAAATTAATTTTATGTCAATTTTATAATAACAAAAAGGCTTTTTTTTTCCCACAGAATACATTTAGAAATCTGCTGCCCCCCTCCCCCTCACACACACATAACTTTTGAGTGAATAGTCAGATTTGAACAAACTTTCTGTTTGAAAAATTTCAGCGAGCACACCTCATTTCCAGATTTTACTTTTTGATTTGAAATATATTTTGTTTCATTTTTTACGCATCAAAGGAATGTAACATTAGCCTCTAAGGGAAAATTTAAGGCAAAGATAAATCCCTAACTTAAAGGTGAATTTGCTTCAAACAAACAGTTGGAAAAAAGTTCTTGGTGATGAACATGTATATAGAAAAGGTATTTGTCAATTTAACTATTTTAAAAGTATTTTTTGAACAACTGAAAATTTTTTAACATTCAGAATAACAGAAAACATTATTTTTTATCACCTAAAAAAAATTAAGGGGGGGGGGATTTGTGCAGATTTTGAATACATTCTCAATTTTTGGTATCAAGGAATATATAAAAAAGCTATCACTAAAATTGAAATGCCATATCTCGTAGACCTGAATATTGACACAAGAGATAAACATGACTTAACCAAAATGAAAGGAATATGAAATGCAAATGGTTTTACTAATGCTGCGGAATTGAAGGGAAATGCCTAGCTACCAATTCTGACTCCTGTACCGTACAATTAGTCGTAATCCGACTCCCCAGCTGTGGGAGAAATTCATTACTTCCATCTTTTTTTTTTTTTTTTTTTTACTTCATAAGTTAATTTATTATATTTTCCCTATTCAGATTAAAAATGTACATTATGAAAAATTGTTTGAATAATTTAGTTCTATGATTTTCTTTCTCTATGCATGTACAAAGAAATGCTAGAGAAAATTTTAGGGCCTCCAACTCCGACTCCTGCACCCCCCAAAATTAGTCGTACTCCCACTCTGCAGCTTCGGCAGAAATTCCTTATTTTCATCCCTTTTGTCTTACTTTATTGAGTACCGGTACTGGCACGGCTTTGCCAGTAGTAGAAAAATAAAAGGGTGGTTTGGTTTGCCTGTATATTTACAAATAATGGATGATGAATTTCTCGCCAATTTGCTGTGTTCATTTGCTCTCAAATGTTACGGTTCCATGTTATGATAAATTGGAAATTTATTTGTCCAGGTTATGATAATTTCCATGGTAAAATATTCTTAACATTGGAATAGTAAAAGAACAAAATGGAATTTTCGAAAATTTCTTCGAGGTGCTCACCCATATGCTACAAACTAATTCTGCTCCAAATTTCATAAAAATCAGCCGAGCGGTCTAGGCGCTATGCGCGTAACAGACGTACAGAGATCCAGAGACAGACACAGACTTTCATCTTTATTATTAGTAAAAGATTATTTTTTCCCTATTCAGGTCAAAAATTTTACAAAATGAAAAAGTTTAAATTACTAATTCAATGATTTTCTTTCTCCATGCTTGTACACAGAATTTTTTGAAAACATTTTAGGTCCTCTGACTCCTGTATCCCAAAACTAGTTGTACTCCGACACCAGTACGTAGTGTTTTCAACCCTAATACTACCCTAATATTAATATCTGTACCTCAGGTCAGAACAACGTAAGTCATAGAATGGTAACTTTAGAGGCGAGAGGAAAAACTTTTGTCTGCCGCATGCAAAAGATTGAACATGCGCTCAACACAGACACAAATGCCTACATACACACACACAGCACTGCATATACAACACGCACACACATGCATACATACACATATACACGCACCCACATACATGCGCCTACACAAACACACACACGCATTCATACACACACACGCTCGTGATTGCGAAAAACATAATTTGAATTCAAGATGCCAAAAATTCAAATTAATATAATTTTTTTTCTAGAATTGCATTTACATGGCTCGATGCGGAATGAATAGGATTCTACGTACAATATAATAATGAACAAATTAAAAATCACAATTTTTGGACTTACATCAGTCTGGCTCTGAGGTACAGGTATTATGGAAGAGGTATGGAAAGTGTTCACATATGCAGGAAGATTTTATATTCACAAGTACCCCATCTTATCTACCTTACAGCTGACTTTCAAAAGAAGTTGATTCAATTTAAAAAGTTATGTCATAAATTCACTTGCATGTTCATATAATGGTTTGCAACAGCTAAGTTTAGCTCCATAATTAGTTTAAAATATGTTGTTACAAGGAAAGGACATATTGGTAAAATTATATACAACACCCGCTAAAACAAAGATTATGTCACCAAGAGGTAGGACTGGTACTGTCATATTTTGAGAATTTTAAATATTTTTTGCTTGAGGTTATCTTAGTAAAACATGCCATGTACACATGTGACCCATGTTCAAATGTGCCCCTTTTTCCCCTACATAGTCATAAAAAATGCAAATTAACATCTAAAATACATCATTAAGAGTTGTGCTAAAAATGTTTATTTTTTAAAAAAGAAATTAATAAACTCATAATTAAAAAATCAACTTTAAGAAATCTTACTGTGTTCAAAAAATTCAGGTAGAGTCTTAAAAAATGCAAATTATTATCTTAACTACTAAAGGCAAAACTTGATGAAGGAAACATGAAAAGTTATTACATCATCCCATTTAATTGAAAATTTTCCATCAAACCCCACTTCATACCGGATAACCCCCATATCAATATCAGATTAACTACTGGATATCCTGCAAAAATCTGTCAGATATCCCGTGTACGGTGTGGGCTGGCTGGATCAGATACCGGATTGTTAAAAAAATACCCGGAAACCGAAGTTCCCAAACAATTGGTGCAACATTGTTAACATATTCGCAAAGTAATGACATGAACAGCAAGTACACCAAATTGAATAACAATGTTTATTTTAAATATAAAAACTATAGCAAATGTTCCAATCATGCTTTACTCAGGTAAAGAACTATTCGTTAAAAAATAGCATAAACTATAATAAAAGAACAGAATAAAAAAAATACTATAAAATCATAATAAAAATTGGTAGAGGGAATACATTTCTAGGTTTTTCAAAGTAATGATGCTTGGGTTCAAATCTTCATTTCTTCTTGGCTAAATGCAATGAATTCTCTTCAAGTGGGAAAAACTTGTTTTTTTTTTCTTGAATTAAAACATAGCCACCACCAACTGAACTATTACAATTGTAAATGCCTCAGTGACTTGTGGTTTTCTTCAATTACTTTGGCACCGGAACTCAAAGGATGAAAAGATTAACCAGCAAGTTAACCAATATGACAGATAATTTAATTTATTTAACCTGTCAATATCGACAAACCAGCTGGCGTTTAATGGTAAGATTTCACTAAAAGGTCTTTCTTATATCCTTCTTCATTCATTTGCACAGATGAATGGCTGAAAGGGATCCTTGTAACTGAGAAGCAAAAATTATGTACAGCTCTCTTACAAAATGATTCAGAAACTCACTTTTAAATCATGGTAAAGCAATAACATAGATTAATTTTAATTTTTTTTAACACTAAAAGCAAGACAAAATGATAATTATTTGCAAGCAGGATTAATACTGATTTATTAGCACTGCAAAATGAAAAGTTGTTTTTGAATCTTATGAAATTAAGAATTTCTCACTATTCTAGAACACCTCAAAAACTATTTTACAAACATTTAATATAAAAATTATGTATCAAGCATCAGCCTACTTTTTATATGATACTGTTTTATGTAAACAGTTTTACATTTCGCACATACGCACTATGAGAAATAATACCGCAAATAATCAAATTAAGATTGTTATTTTTTCCAGTAATTTGACAAGGATTCAGTAAAATGTAAACAATCATTTGGCGTCGATATGTACCGGTACTGTCGCCAATGTACCTTTAACCAAAACTACGAATTAATGTAAGAATTAGCCAAATTTACAGGCGAAATTTCAGCACGAACAACAATAAAACTAAAGGTATCACAGCATTTAAGATTTCTTTTTCACGCACTATATCAAACAAATAAATAAACATCGAAAAGGATATCTTTACCGTATGCAAGGAGTATGCATGCTTTCGGCAATCGCTGATTAATCAATTCCTTGAAAATACTCCCTCATTAACCAAATTCTATAAATCTTCATGCAATACAACGGACTTTTAACATCCCATAGACATTTTTTCTCGCTAATAAAGTCCATTATTTAATAAATTTCTTAGTCTTCTACTTCGAATTCAAGCAGGCAGCCATGTTGGATTTGCCCGTTCACTCAGATGCTTTCCTATTGGTCGAAAGACCAACTCTACCCAACTTTATTGCTCGGAAGCTATAAAATTGGACTAAAGGCGGACAATAGAAATGATGACGTCGCTCTTGGCCGAAGCACCTGAGGTATATTGGACTAGTCCGGTATTGGAGTGAATCGGGTGAAAAGTTGCATCGTGTGATAAGCGCTTTAATGATCACCAAATGCAGCTGGACTATTACAAGAGATGGTCCTTCTTTGACGTACAAAACGCAATCGAAAATGAAGCTTTTACAGCAATAAGCCAAAAGCAACCACCGCTTTCCGAAGGATAAGCATTGTTTCATAAAACAGGACCTATTTAATAACATTTACTGCACAGGATTTTTTTTCCTTTTTAACATTACCTTTAAATCAATGTGTGGTTGCTGTGCATCTTTCTCCAGTGGACTTTTATGCATCTTGAAAACAAGAGCTAATAAAAAAAATCCACTACCATATTCGTTTTTCTCGAATCAAAATTAGTAGGAATTGACTATTTAAAACCAAGATGCAGTAAAAAGTTCTTTTTTTTATTGACTACTGTAATTTAAAAGATTTTAAATTTTTAACAATAACTTAAAAGAATGGATGCGTGTACACACTAGTACGAACGAGTGTTAGAAATAACACTTCTTAAATGAGTAGTTTTTCGAATATTTCAACATGCATAAAAGTATGGGAAACGTGGAGATTACTTTCAAATGTAAGAAAAGGTGATATTTTTATTTGCGTCTGCGTTCTGCGTTTTCTTCTGGATTGGACAATAGCAATGTGAATCTTCAGTGGGCAGAGTTTAAGGAAAATCTAGTGAAAACGGTTGGGGATCATGTTTCCTTTAGGAGAAAGGGTGTCAACACTAAAATTTGGCAATGTGCTTCTCCAGGGAAACTAAAGACGCTCTAAATTACAAGCAAGCCGCTTTTCATAGGTTTAAAGAAACTGGTCACAGTGCAGATAGGCTCCAATATTGTAAGGCAAGGCATAAATTTAAATATTTGGTACGGATTCAAAAAAAGAGAGTTGGAGCAAAGACTGGCAGATAACATAAACAGGAATCCCAAGAGCTTTTTTTGCATACGCTAATTCGGGGAAAGTTCGAAATAGTCATATTGGACCACTGGTTGATGAGCACAGAATTTTAATTCAAGACGATAGTGATATTGCTAATATTCTTAAAAACTTTTTTTCGTGTGTTTTTAACGATAACTGTATCTCAACAGTTGACTCCAACAAGACACAAGCTATAGTACAGCTTGAGGACTGTATTTTCCAGGGATGATGTTTTACTTCATTTGAAAAAAATTAAAGAGACTAAGGCTCCGGGACCAGATAATATTTATCCAAAAATTTTAGTTGTATGTGCAGAGGAATTAGCAGATGTAATTGTAAATATTTTCAATGCTTCTTATAACTTGGGGACAATGCCAGAGGACTGGAAGCTGGCTAACATTACACCGCTCTTCAAGAAAGGGTCTAAAGGGAGTGCGGGAAATTATAGACCTGTAAGTCTAACTTTGGTGGTTTGCAAAATTTTTGGAACATTGATAAAAATTAAGATAGTAAATTTTTTAGAGACTAATAATATATTTACTAGTTTTCAGTACGGTAGGAAAGGTAAATCTTGTGCAACTAATTTATTACATTTCTGTGACAAAGTTACCATGGCTTTGGACACTAAGAAGCCTGTAGATGCTGTTTACATTGATTTTCAAAACGTTTTCGATAAGGTACCGCATGTTGCTCTACTTAGCAAATTAGCTGATATAGGAATAGGAGGGAAAACTTTCATTTGAGTAAAAAAATGGCTAACTGGAAGGAAACAAAGGGTGGTTGTAAGGGGAAATTATTCTAATTGGAGTGAGGTTTTAAGCGAGGTTCTTCAAGGATCAGCGTTAGGGCCTGTTTTGTTCATTGTTTTTATGAACGATATTCATAAAAATATTTCTGGGAACATTAATTGTTTTGCCGATGATGTCAAAGTTATGGGGAGTGTAGAAAATGAAGAACAAGCAAATCAGCTGCAAGAGGATCTAGATCATATTACGGAGTGGGCTGATAAATGGGGTATGGCTGTTAATGTTGGAAAATGTCAAGTGCTACATTTAGGGCATGGAAATAAGCGTACAAGTTATTATTTTCAAGGTTCGGTCATTAGTCAGGCAGAAAAAGTTACTGATCTAGGCGTCTTAATAAGTCAGGATTTAAAATTTATCAACACACACAGTGCAGCATAACTAGTAACAAAGTCAATAAGATGCTTGGGTTTATCAATAGATCTATTTCAAACAAGTCTAAAGAAGTTCTTCTGCCCCTATATAGAAGTTTGGTAAGACCTCATTTGGAGTATGCTGTTCAGTTTTGGTCTCCTTATCTTAAGAAAGATATTAAAGTATTGGAAAGGGTTCAAAGGCGGGCTACAAGGTTAATAAATGGACTTTCTCATTTAGACTATGATTCCAGGCTTAGAAGGCTAAAAATGTACAGTCTTGAGCAAAAGAAGAGACCGAGGGGACATGATTCAGTTGTTTAAATTTATTAAAATGAAAGATGTTATGGGGGTTAATATTAGCACTGAAACCAGGACAAGGGATCATTGTTTTAAGCTATTTACATCTCAGGCTAACATGGATATTAGGAAAAATTATTATTTTAGCAGGGTAGTGGAACCTTGGAATAGCTTACCGGAAGAGGTGGTAATGAGCAAAAGAGTAGATAGTTTTAAGAGGGCCATTATCTTCACTGGGTATTGTAAATTGACTAGAACCAGTCTAGCTGAACCCAGAGCCTGTTGCTGGTCGTCACATTTGTATTTGTATAAAACTCCCCCTCAAAACCTGCCCTCATAATTCTGTCCTTGCCTGCTGTGCACCCAACAGCAGCCCTGGTCCAGCATTTAGGAGGGAGAGCAGACGGGGGCA
Source organism: Uloborus diversus (assembly GCF_026930045.1). Classification (NCBI taxonomy): domain Eukaryota; kingdom Metazoa; phylum Arthropoda; class Arachnida; order Araneae; family Uloboridae; genus Uloborus; species Uloborus diversus. The sequence goes on from NC_072740.1 coordinate 17,128,512, forward strand.
AATACCTCCTCTTCCCTAGGATTTAAGAAAAAAAGCATTTATTTAAGTGTTTTTACTATTTTCCCAGTAAGCAAAATATCTTGCCTCAGTATTGCATAAAGGACATGCAAGAAAAATCATCTTGCATTAATGCTGCCTCAATGTTGTTATGTTACTCCATTTATGCTGTCAGCAGGCTGCCACAATATTGACTGACAAGGTGTATGCAGCATAATATCAGGAAAATATCAAGGTAGGCTGCTTTTGTAATATTGCATACGTATTGATATGACAGGATAATATCAAGATGTTGTCATGACAGCATGAAATCAAGGTCTAGGCAAGATGATCTTGCTTTTGTAATCTTGCATGCATATTGATATGACAGGATAATATCAAGATGTTGTCATGACAGCATGAAATCAAGGTCTAGGCAAGATGATCTTGCTTTTGTAATATTGCATACATATTGATATGACAGGAAAATGCCAGGATACATTGACATGACAGTATGAAATCAGCACGTTTGCAAGGTGTTTTATCTATTTATTTATTTGTATTATTTTCACTTTAAACTTCATTCATTGAATTAAATTTCATTCTTTAATTATTTCTGTTATTCTTCAAGATAGTTTTCTAGCCTAAGAATATTTCCTTAAAGCTGACATCTGATCGGAAATTCATATAAAGGTATTAATAGTACTCGCAATTTAATTTAAAAAATGAAAGTTTCTTCGTTTTGGGTAATACTTGACTTATTTTTTAATTCATGCTTCTAATTGTATTATAAAGACATAAAATGTCTAGTTAGGAATAATTGCGGAAGTTTTTATAACACATTTAAGAGTAAAGAAAGCAAAATAATAAATAAGTAAATAAATACAATAAAGTACATTTCCAAATGGATGTCAGCATTGAAAATATCCCATGGACAAAACACATGAATTTATCTTAAAGAATAACATAAATAACCATTGAATAAAATTAATCTTACTCATGAGATTGAAGTGATAATACAAAATTCTGGGCTTCATGTCCTTTGTTTCAAAGTCTAGGGACGAAAAAAGTTATTTTCGACCATTTCTAACATTGATCGCACATCGTCTGCGATATGACTTGTTTAGTACTATATTAATAAACAAATGCAATTATCACTCATTCATAAGTTATTCCTAAAACAATACTATTCCACACTAATAACTAAGCAACCAACTTAACGAAGCCTAAAGAACGCAACGCCAACGCCACGTGCAGCTCCTCTGAACCGACTGAATCGTAGGATAAAGGAGGGAGATGTGCCAGCAATGCTAGGGACGCTGGGTAGAAAGAACTGTGCGCATGCGCAAGTATCAACGAAGGTCCACCTGTTCTATTGTGTACTAATTACCTTGACGGCGACAGCATGAAATCAATACATCTTGACGGCGTCAACATGTATGCAATGTTGTTATTGTAAGGTAATATCAATATTGATATTTTAAGATGAATGCAATGTTGCATACGTGTTGTTATTGTAATATTGCTTTTTAATCTTTATGCAAGCTTTATGCAGTATGAAACACGTCAATATTGACGCCGTCAGTATAATATCAAGATCTGTCAAGGTTGTTGCAAGAAATTTTGCTAGTAGGGTTTTTGTTTTAATTATAAAGCTCTCACTCTCAGTAACATGATATTACTACAACTTCCTGCACCAATCCATTTCACATATAATGTACTAAATGTACAATGCTGTATACTGTAACAACTACAAAAGTAGAATGTTTTGCAGAATATTGTGTTGTTGATGATAAAATGGCTAGTAAAATGTGTTGATAGTTTTGGAAAAACAGTATTTAAAATTATTGGTCTATATTAATAATAACCCAGAGAGGAAATTTCCTATCCCTTGTCCTCGGTTGTTTCCGCCCGTACCCGGCCGAGTTCTGCAAATTCAGGGGTGGTGGGTAGAAGAAGACACCCTACTGCGAGACCTCCCCGAAGAAGACCCTTTCTTCTAGCCGATAGCTATTTAGCAAGTGATAGCGACAACTGCATGAATGGGAAGCTGCTAATGACTTGATGTCGCTTGGCTTCCTCAAAAAATGAGAAAAGATGAATGCGTTGTACGATTTCGTTTCAATTTCCTCCACTTCTAATCCTCACTTTTTTGTACCACTTTTTTAAAAATAAATTCTATTCTAGGATTTATAAATTAATGTTTTGTATAATTTTTATGATAATTCGTACAACATTAAAGCACAAACTTTGCAAATAACTGCATATACATGCTTCAGGTTTACAAGGAACCTCGAAACACGGGTGTGCAATTACTACTTGCAATATTTCGCCATCTATTAACCTTTTCTATTTTCATTATTTTTATTTTCAACCCAAATGTAATTATTTCTTTCCAGTTTTAGAAACTTAAAAGTATTACTCAGCAAATCAGAGCTTGGAAGGCATCTAAACAAAACAAATCTGCCCAGAGCTTTAACTTGCTCGTGAAAATATACTGCACCCCACCACACAACTGTTACCCAAACAGTAGCGCCCCACAAAAAGTGAGATAGGAGGTCATAATTCCATAAGGACTTAAAACACACATAACATGTAAAAATGTATGCATGGTTCAACCAACTCCAGTATTCAGGTCGCACGGGTGACTAAAGAAGATGCCTTAGATACTAGTTCTCTCAGAATGGTCAAAAGAAAAGAATTTTGTAACGACATTATACAATTTACAAACTACCGTATTATCCACTTTACCTTTAGAGTTCAAAATTTTGAGTAAAGTGATACTTGCTAGCAATATAATATATATTTGCACTTATAAAAATTTAATCACAAAATAGCATTTTCTAGTTTTCTTCTGAACAACATGTTATTCATTAATTTAGGAAATTCAGTCAGTTTGTCAACATGTAAATTCAGAACCATGATTTACAAAAAAAAAAAAAAAAAAAAAAAAAAAAAGGTGAAAAATGACAATCTGCTTAAATCTTCAAAAACAGTTGTCTCTGAAGTGGGATAAACAGAAATTTCTAATGGCGCTAAGTCACATTGTAATATTCCTTTAACGATTGTAGTGTAACAAACACCAAAAAATCGGATTTAATTCTTTCCTAAATTCATTTAATCAATTTAAAAAGACATTATCTCTTGCTTTCAGTAGCACATCCCACAACTTTGTTTCCTTGAAAATATAAATTAATTGTTAAATTCTTTAAACAAATTAAAGTACATATTTACTTCTGTATAAATGGCATTATTCAGGAAAACATCATCAGAATAAATTTTAGGGAATATTTCTTTTAAATCATGTCATACAGCATTTTACTTACTGATAAATATAAAGAAAATCTAAATCTGTGCTTCTACATCTGTTGCACTTACACTTTTAGCACTAATTAAGAATTAATTGATTTTTTAAGAGAAAACAAATGTCACCTCCTTCCCCCAATATGAAATTGTTGTCAATAATAATTAAGCGATTTCAGAGTTGCATCAAAACAAGAAAACTTTCGTTCAGTACAGATTTATCTATCTTGCATTTCTATGTTAAAAAGTTGTATGCTCTCATCTTTATCATATTCGATTAGCTAGTTATATACGATAACCATGGCAACTTGTGTGTTTGTGGGTTGGAGGGGCGGGGGGGGGGGGGGGGGGCAATTTTACCTTACTTTCAAAAGTAAAGGGGCCTTGCTCTCTCACTTTTCAGAGTTAAAAATTAACAATCGACTGAAAAATTATTTCTACTCGGATTGATTTTACGTATTAATTTATTTTGCGGGAATAAAACCAAAAAACTCCAAAAAAAAAAACTGAATTTTTCTTATGTTATTCCATTGGAATGAAGATTATAATTGGAAGAGTTCATGGCCGGATTTGGAAGTGTGGAGGCCCCGGGGCAAACGAAGGAGTGGAGGCCCCTAATCAGGGTTCGAAAAGATCATCATATTTTCGAAAATATCCGATACTTTGATATACCGTAGAAGACCATTATAACGCCGACCTATAGAACGCAATTCTCTATAAGCCGTACAACTTTCCAGAAGTAAACAATAGGTTTTGAAGTTAAAAAAATACCTCTGTTTTGCTATGCAAACATAAAAATTGTTATTTTGAAACAGTTTTTCATCTTTCCATCTTAATCCAAAGCTTTTAAATGGAAATTAGTACCCCCCCTTACAGTAAACAGAAAATACCAGATGGCTCTTGCAAATGCAGCTGTTATGCAAACCAAGAAGCTAGCAGAAGTGCAGGATAATGCACTTTCGTTTCATTGTGAAACATATTTATTTGTGAATAACTAATTGTAATATTGGTGCTTTAATACTCATTGCAGATAAAACTCATTCTGAAGTGCTAATATAGAGACATATTCTGAACTTTAGTTTCAAAATTTGTGAAATGACCTATATAACGCAAAAACCTGTATAACGCAAAAGCTCTGGTCTCAAGGTGTGCGTGATAATGATCTTCTACTGTATATCCGAATATTTTGATATAATGTACATATCCGATATTTTCGACCTGTGAAAGCTAGGATATTTTGTAAAAATTTTATTGTGCAGGCCCCGGGGCAGTAGCCCCGCCTGCCCTCCACTAAATCCGGCTCTGGAAGAGTTAGTCTACGGTGGCTATTCATCCCAAATTTTGACGCCAAACTCCATTTTTATCTGTCATTTAATAAGTAATGTCAAAATCCAATTACATAGACTAGTTTTATTTTAAAAAAGAAAAAAAGGGGGGAAATAAATAAGATTTCGTGGCTTCCCCACTAAGCATTCTCTTAACCCCCGTTTTTTGAGGAAAAGATTTTTTTTTTTTTTCATTATTACTCTTGAAAAATTATCTTTCTATTATTTTCTTTTAACTTTCCTTTTTTTTTTCTCCTGACTGGGATAGCTTTTATTACTTGTCCGTAGTATACTCAGAAATGGAAAAAAGATAGGGGTGCAATTTCTTCCAAATGTTTGAAAATAGTTTCAAAAACATTCTTTCAGTAATTATTCTCATCAGTTTGTGCAAATGGAATTGATTGAAATTGGAAAATTTAAATTATTGCATAATAAATCTTAAGCTTGTGCTTGAACTGTAATGTTCTTATTTATGATTAATATCATCTACGCGTTGAAGGCGGCTAATATATGTGTGTAAGATATATTAAGATTTGCAATCAATATGCGAAAGTTAAGGGATTTGGGAATCAACCCGGCAAACCTTCTCTCGCCATGCCCCTGTTACATATATTTTTTCTGATTTTCTGTAATTCTAAAATATGTCTCTTAAAAATCTAAAAAATATTTATATTTCTGAAAAAAGAATGTTTTATAATTTTATTATAGCCTTTTTCAATAACTTTATAAAAAAGGAAAACATGTATTAAAAAGAACTATATGTTTTATAATTTATTATTCTGCAGAAGAATAAAAGTTATTGGCTGTGCTCAAACTTTTTTAATCAATCGAAATCGGGAGAAATGTTTCCAAAAACTAAAGCTGCTAGAAAGGTTAGGCATTTTGCGCTGTAGGCTGAACATGATATCCAAAAAAAAAACGAACTTATTAGCAATATGGTTAGGAACTGATGGAAAGTCACGCTGTGAGACCACCTCAAAGATCCTTTCTTCCGACCGAAGTATTTTCAACTGATGGGACAAGTGACAGTGATGTACAATTCCCAATGGCAATACAACTACAAGGATTGATAGCTAATAACTTGTAAAGATGCCCGCATTTCGGGAGGAAGGGGGAAATGAAGAAACTTTTATATTCATTCTTTTTCATTCACGCGACTTGCTCTACTTTTTCCCTTTGAAATTCTTCATTCCGAAGTTGCTATTGATTTTTGAATATTTTTTTTGCAATTCAGATGTTTTATTCCTAATTTTAAAACATCCCATGTGTTTATAGATCGCAGACAGCTGAACCAACATACGCGATAAACACTAGTCTAGGGAAATAGCGAAAAAGGCTGCAAGCCTGAAGTGCGACAGCGATTAAGGTGACAGCTTACCACGCCTCCTGTAATTAGTGCACACAAGAACTGACGAGATGCTGCCGAAGGGGGTCTCAGAGTGGACGATTCCATTTCCAAAATAGCTTGATCGAAAAAGTCAGGACCTAACTGTAGTAAAAAATTCCCCCCTTCCCGGTCTTAAAGAGTTAAAGGAACTTCATTGTCATTGGTGCGTAACAGTTTTAAGAAATAAACCAAAAGAACTGCTAATTTCTAGTTATGCATGAGGTCATTGATTTATACTACCAGCTTCTTTTTTTTTATACATTTGAATCGATCCCTCGTCCCAACCTCATTGAAAAATGTGAAAGATCTTGCCTCCTTTATAAGCCCTCCCCCCAAAGTTCTGATTTCTCACAGTGTATCCTCTCCCCCCCCCCACTTTGGGTACGAGTCTATTTACATACCTATTTTTAAACTAGTAACAGCTTTGAGGAAAAAAATGCTAAAATTTCAGAATACAAAGCAGAAGTGTCTAATCTCATCATTGGAGACACAGATAAGTTAGTTGACTTACTGTTTAACATGGGCGGATCCAGGGAGGGGGACATGGAGGCCATGGCTCCCTCGGAGATAATTTTAAGAATAGTTAAAATATCCTTTTTAGAGCAAAAATGCAAAACATTTCCCCTATAATGCATACAAAGTCTAACAATAAGGAAAACAATGAGAGGGGGGCCATGACCACCCTGAAAAAGTTTCAAAAATAGTTAAAAACCTTTTTTAGAGCTAAATATAAAAAAATACTTATTATTCCTTTAAGTCTAACAATAATACAAAAACAATGCTGAGAAAGTTTCTAGTATAGTTTTTTAAACCCTCTTTGCTAGCTCAAATAAAAAAAAAAAATTCATTGTAATTCATATGAAGTCTAACAAAAATGGAAACAGAGGGAGGGAGGGTATGGCAACCCCACGAAAATTTCAAAAGTGTCAAATGTGTACCAAATATTTGAATTCATTTAGCATAATTAGCTAGACTTGTTAGATGTGTTTAGTTCCCCCATGGGGGAAAGAAAAGGGATATGTGTTAGTAAGTGTCCGATAAAAAGTTATGCACTTAATGATTGCGCATTAAGTTAAAGTTAGATTTAAGTTTTAACCTGGCTTTTTGTTGTACTATGTAATTATTCTTCATTCCCTTTTTAATATGGGACCCTCCAAACCACTCCTTTTCCTCTTGTTAATATTACCAAAGATCGTCTACAAACCACGTTTTAAAAAATAACCTGTAAAAGTTTCCAGGGGAGGAGTCCCCCACCTTTCATTTTCGCCAACACCATTCAAGATCTTCCTAAATTTTGTTTTAATCGCTTGAGTTTCAAAATGTTTTCTGGGGCAGAACGCCTCCCTCCCTAACATTATTGAAAGTCTTCAAGAATTATGTTTCTGAGGCTTCAATTTCGAAAAATTACTGGTCCTCTAAAAGTTACTCGTGAATCATGGATTGGCTACATTTGCAATTTAAAGAGTTCAATTTTGGAAAAAATTTGGGAGTGGACCTCAGAATCTCTTGAACCTCTAACCTTACCAAAGATAGTCTAGAATGCGTTTTTAAGCCTATAAATTAGTAAAATTTCCTGGGATGGGCCTTTTAATCTCTTCTCTCCTTAGCATCACCAAAAATCGTCTAAAACTTTTTAGAGCTACAATTTCGTGGGAAGCGCTCCAAACATCTCCCCCCCCCCCTACAATTACCATAGGTAATTAGAATGCATCTTTAAGACTGCATATTAGAAAAATTTCTTGGTGTGGGCTTTCAAATTTCTCCTCCATGCCTTGCTTTTTAAAACATATTTTGAAAATCTTTGTTAATACAGGTCAACAAGCTAGAATTTTTCAAAGTGCAAGTCTAAGACAAAAACAAATAAGAGTACCCATTATATACCTACATGTACCGTTGGAAAACATTAAGATAAAAGCTATAATTCACAGAAAAATATTGAATACCAAGTAAAAAATTTGGATCTTGTATCAAAAAATATTAGAACTGTTTATTCAAATAGCAAAATTATACAAGTATAAAACATATAGCCCCTACATCATATGAAGCCAAACTTGGATAGGTAAGTTGTAATTTCTCTGCAGGAGTACCATGTTTAAAAACTATAAACATCAGATATTGTTCCCTATCCGTTAAGCAAAAAAGAGATTATTTCCCTCTTACAGTTTCTGAAAATAAATATTGGAATATAATTCTGAAGAACAACTGGTCCTTTTTCCATTCATTGAACACACAATAACGCATAGTTCCGTGGGGAAATACTTGGATCAAAAATGGGTACAAGGCAACTATTATAACCTGCAAATAGAACATACTTATTACACATAGCCCTGCAAATACTTATTATACATACAAGTATTCTGTAGTCAAAAATATATAAGCAAATAAAAGTACAAAACGGTAACTTGTATAGCAAGTATTTTATATATGGTTGCTCCACTAGTTTGCCAGTGAAATAGTCATAGTTAAGAACTTAGTGCACAATCATAGTGAATAGTCAATGAAAAATAATACACAACATTTATCTTTGTTTAGCAATTTCCCATAGCATAATGAATTTCCTTACCAAACTGCATTAATAAACAAGAAAAGAAAAGGGAACACTAAATTTCCCTGAAAGTGAACACTCAAAGACCAAATAAAATATCCCAAAAGACTTAAAATACTTATATGTGGAAAGCAGTTGGACCACTCCACTTTCTTTTTTTTTTCCTGATGGGAAGCAATATATAAGTTGATTAATTTATCTTACGAAAGACAAGATATCTATCGAAAGATCTTACTAATCGATTCAAAGACCTAAAGTGGGTCCTCTAAATAGTTAGTGCGAATGCTTCTGTCAGTGACGTATAATTGAAGGAAAAGAATATACACTAGGGTGGTCTAAAATGATATGAAAACAAAAATAATGCTAAAAATATTTATCTCCACATTGCTGCAATTGTTCTACAATGCAAAGTAAATTACAAAACCAAAATTTGGATCAATTGGAGAATGTTCAGGGGGTCACAATGAATTGACAATTCTAAGATTTTATTTTTGATTAGTAAAAACTTCACAGATTACCAGGTAATTTTACAAATCAGCCAACCATTATAACTTAGGAAAATTACTAAGATGTCTTCCTTCTACTAGACAGCAGCATAATCTCAGTGTATTTAGCTCATTAAGGCATGTTTTTCATTAGTGTAGTTTTCTAAGTCTAGAGTTTGACTTTGGATAAGTTGTCAGCATCTTAGGCACAATCAGATGTCATCACATAAAGCCACCAGAGACCGTAACAGATAATGACAAGTCAAGTGTACGTTCTAAAAATCCATTTTTTCATTGCAGAATCTGAAGTTGTGGTTTTCGGATCCCAACTTTATTGTTCTCAAGACTAAAGTGAGCAAAACGAAAATTGTGAAAGACAGTTGATAGAGGCCATGTTCAGATTAAAATATATAATACCAGTATCACATAAAATGAAGACGAATTTCAGTACCTTCTTCTATTTGTTCAACTGCACAGGGAAAAGTTTCCAACTTCAAAGGTGAAGCTGATGGCCGATTATGCCATCAAATTTTAGTAAACAGGAGCAAAGTGTTGTATGAAACATTAGCATTTCAGAAACCTGAATCATATTTACTAGAAATGAAAAATACCTTTTCAACAATATTTTTGCATTTATCTATATCAGCTGTAAAGATTTTTCACCAAGAAATTGGAGGTTTAGTAAAAACTTAACTGTTTCTATGCTAAATTAATTTCTTTAAGTGCTAAATCATCGTGAACCCTAAATATTGACCGATTTTTCTGATTCTTTTTCTTAATTCTATAATCAAATTTATCTATTCTGAACTTTCATTGGACCAAACAAAAGTGTTCAGATTATGGGGGTGTTCATTATACAGGGAAACTGGGGAAAAAAATCTGTATTTGCCAGAACCATCAAAATGTGGTTAGAATATCGGGGTGTTCGCATTAAGGATGTTCAAATGGCGACAGTCTACTATATATGGAAGAAGGCAAGCTTGTGGAAACTACAATTTTCAAATTTTTTTATTCTTGAACCAGCCTAATGTACACTACATGTTACATGAAATTATACATGTTACAAATAGTCACAAGAAGTTCTGAAAATTCCTCCTCGTAGTTAGTATTACATGTTTACCATGCAAAACAGATACATGACAGATGATAAAATAATTATTTTTTGATGAAATTGGGAAGAATTCCACATAACTTTTATCAAAAGAAGGAGCAAGCTATTAAGCTGAATATGTCCAACATTTTAACGATTCTGTTAAGATATGAAAGAAAATATTTACGCAGAAAACATACTCTAAAACAATAAGGGAAAGAGAGAATTGTCCATCGTCAAATATAAGTGGTTATCATCACTTTCATCATTCACCATTTACAGTTGTCACACAATACATAATATTGGGCTCTAAAGAGTTGAATAACATTGATTTTGGTACAAATCTGGGCTTAAACAAAAAAATTGTTTTTTTATTACTGAGGTTACTTGATGCTGCTAATGGAACCCTTTTTATGTTTCAGAGAAAAATATGGGATTATTTTAACTTATTTAATGTACTGTCGGTTGAATGTGACTTAGAATTTGTAGAACTTTAGCTAAATTCACGTTAGTGTATGTTGGATTTAGACATCTAACTACATCAGTTGCAGTAAATTATACTATAGAGTATTTATGATTCTGTTCCCACAAGTATATAAGCTTACTTTTCATAACTATACCATATACAAATTATGCACAAAAGACATCCGGTAGTAATTTCTTCTCACACTAAAGATCTTAAATAAGTACTCACATCAATTACATTTACTTTTCATGAAAATCAATTCTCACGAAAAATGCAAATAACATCTACTGCTTACCCCTTTGCATGGGACTGCTGTAATCTATCTGCTCACAGCAGCCCAAGCAAATAGGATCTACAAATCAGATAGTACATGAACGTATGCCTTTAGTCCGCTAACAGTCATAGGCAGTTCACATAGGTGTTTATCAGTTGCTGCCAATAACGAAATACCACTGATACTCTGTTCAGGAGGACACTAAAGCATCAGTGTCTCATCCCCAATGTGTTAAAATACAAAATTGGTATGTTTCTTCCTTTATTTTAAATAAATTACTAATTTAGTGAATTTAAAATTGTAGTAGTGCTATTTCTTGAATCCAGTTCTTGAAAAAGGTAATGGTCCTACCTAAAAAAAATTCTAAAGTGGCGTTCCCTGTTATGCCTCAGCTGTCAGCAAGGAAAGAAATTTTATGTGATGGTTAATAATGTGCAGCATTTGAAAGTAAAATGAAACAGTCATAAGCACCTTGAATGAAAGAAAAAAAATAATGCAATGCAGTGGCACAGGGGGGGGGGGAGGTCGAATTTCAGAGGCTTGGTTTTAACATTATTGCCAAGCTTAGTACAGTAGTTTTTATACATGCAAGGACTTTTATGACCAAAAAAAAAAACCTCGCAAGAAGGTAATTATGGCTGTGCTAGTGATGCAATGTATTTGTTTAAGTGTCATTAACAAGTGATATATTCAATGCAACATAAACATAACATTGCTATGCAACAGCAGTAGCACCATACAATAATAAATAATAAGTTTAAATAATTCAGAATCTTTATGATACACACTGGGAAAATTAAATTTAGCCAAATCTAATTTGCCATATGCACAACCAAAACTTCTTGCATGTTTGTGAATTATCAATGTTTACTGTTGGTATGTATTCAACAATTGCCTACATATTTATCTCCAGTCTTTAGAAACGCTGAATCAATACCATAGCTTGTAATTCTTAGATATGATTACTCAAACCAATTGATGAAAATAATCAGACATTTACTTTATGTAAGAGCAAATGAATCATAAGACAAAACTTAGCCCATATTCTAAGTGGTTTATCTTACTTAAAAAGACTCTAAACTCATTCCTCAAGAATTTAACCAAATTTAAAATCAACTGCAAACGTACGTTCAGGTGAAATATATATTTTCTTGCTTTTCTGGCAGATTATTTCATGAACAAATAAAGGAGAAAACATTTCATCAATGTTTAACTCAAGAAATTTTAAAAATACTTTTACACCAGACTCAATAGATTACCTGTTTAGCTTGAATCTTTATGGCAGAACAATAAAGTAAAATTTTTTGATGATCTAATCTTGCATTAAAATATTAAGAATGCTAAGCGAACTATATACTCGAGGGGTTAACAAAAGTGGGAATGGGCTCACTTTTCGAACACTAGTTTGTATCATTTCTGAAGCTTAACTATTTTTTTTTTTTACATTTAACTGGAAGAACTGCACTGAATGTAAGGTTTAACACTTAGGTTTGTTGTCAAGCTTCAGAAAATATATAAACCTAACATTTTAAAAGTCGGCAAATTCACCCCCTATATGACAAATTCATGACGGTTGATGGAGATGTATTATAATTGAAGCATATACATAATAAATATCTAACTAATTGTATGTTTAGGGGACTATTGTAGTGAAAGTATATTTTTAAACTTATAAACCATATTAATGTTTTAAGAGATATTCTCTTAAATTTAAACACACATACATGCTTTCACAATTAAGTTAGTATTCATTTTACAAAAAAATCTGGTATAACATTTTTTTTTTTTTTTTTTTGTTTTTTAAATACTCACCCTTTTTCATACAAATAAATAATTCGATCAAGCAAAATGAGAGTTTCAACAACAGGTGCTAAAATAAGTCGAACAGAGTAGAATGTCAGCACATTTTTTCCACTTTTTTAAAACAGTCCTGCACTTCTGGTAGGAAAAAAATGTTCTTTTGGGATAAAATATGAAACTTTACTTAAAGCTTTCTCAGCATATCTGAAAATGAGTATTCAAAAAATTATAGAAATTACAACATTATTAATATACTGTAATACATTCAAAAAAAAAAAAAAAAACCTAGTAATTGATCAAACTGAAAAAAAATATTTTGATAATAACTAGCAAGGAAACATTCCTAAACTGAACTAATAGAACTGTGCAAAATTTTTTACAGGTGCTAGTAGATTAAAACAGATACAGTAAAAAGTTGATGAACTAAAAATTAAAATGCAGGAAAATTAATAAAAGTTAACATTTTCATATTTCAAGAAAGTTCCACTTTAAATTTGCACAGCAAAATGCCAATTTCTAAAATGAACTGTCTATGTTTTTTCCTGCATGAGTTTTGATAATACTCATTAATGTTTTTTAGCAGTTTAAAGAAACGTTACTTTTAGATGTTTTCATCCAAAAGTTTTTCAATGTTAAAGTGAATGTATGTTTTCAGTCTAATGGTACATTTCCTAAACTTTTGCTGTAATGTAGGAGAAACAAATTAGTGATCTCAGTGGCAGCCCGAGAGCAAAAGTAGACATCGGCGATGCAGTTTTGTGAGGCCCTTTTAATCAGAAAATATTCTCAGACAAATAATTTGAATTCATAGAATTATTTTTTGTACTAACTATTGGCACTTAGAGTTTCAAATTCACCTCTTAAGTGCTTATGACAAAAACTTTTCCTTGTAGCGCAATTAAAAAAAAAAGATTTTTAGTGGTGGTGGGAGGAGGTGGCACATTGAAGGGGAAAAACGATCTGATAGGAGGGGGGTCCGGGGGCTCTCCCCCGTAAAAAATTTCAAATTTGTGGTTTAAAAAACGCCATTTAAGGCGTTCTTTGCCTTAAATATTAGGGGAAAAAAGTTACAGGAATCTCAGCCGAAATTTCTAAAAATTGAAGCTTGCAATTATATGCCATATTTATTGACTTTAGGATTACAGACTGTCCCCAATTGATTCTTTTCTTTAAAAATAAGTCTAAATCAATTCCTCCCCCTGAAAGTTCTTGAATTTGAAGTTTCAAAAACAGAATTTTAGACAAACTTTGAAGATTTTTTGGGAAGGAGTTTCTGGAGCTCTTCCGGGGGAAAAATTTTGAAAATTGTGGTTCTAAAAATTTAAGGCAATATTTTATATTTAGGAGTCATTCAGCCAAAACTTTTGTTAGTGCCAGTTTAAAAAACTACTAATTGTTTATGATATAAAAAGAAAGGCGGTATATGGGGACCCCTTGCCCGAATATTATCTGAAATTCAAGCCTTTAAAACGTGATTCGTAAAGCCATATTTTGTAATATTAGGTTCCGTAATTTTTAAAAGTAAAGCTCCAAAAATGCAATTTTAGGCGATTTTCATTGTTGTTGAGTATTTGGGGGCTTTAAGCTGGAAATATTGCAAAATTGAAAATCTGGAAACGAAATTTCAGATATTCTATAATGCTTTCGGTGTGTGTGGGGGGGGGGGGGAGTTGGAGGAGCAGCATTTCGAATATTTTCTTATTTTTAGACAAACTAGGGGAAAAAATAGAAAAGAAAAAGGATTGGGGTGGAGGAAAGAGCTAGCTGAACAATAAGCTGTAACTATTGAATATTTTTTAATTCAAAGATTTCTTTTTAAAACAAATTTCACCTCATTAATTTTTTTTTCAAAAATATAAAATAGATGAAGCTTGATGTAGAAACTTAAAGAAAGACAGATAATTGCAACAGTTTCAAATCTTTTGCCCGCATCAGGAAAATCGATGATCAGGCATGGCTCAATTGTACAATCATTTAGAAAAGACCCCCACAGTCAGGCCCTGCATTTGCTTAGGCTGGCTATGTGCAGTCTCCCCTTCATGCACTATTTTGATTACTTTTCTGTTTGTTGTATTTAATAAGAGCTTCAATTGAAAGCATGGAAATTTCTTAAAACTTCTGAGAATTTTGCGAGGCCCTATCTGCGCTGAGGCCGTCGACAGCGCCGTCACTGAGAGATCTGCACCCTTTCGTTCTGCTCTCAATACTGAAAAGTATTTCACGCGAAATTTTAAACTTCTAATCTGTATGATTTGCATTTAAAATTTTTGGCATGCATTTTTGAGTTTTTTTTTTTTTATATTAAGGCAGTCTAAGGAAATCAAAGTTTTGCTATGGGCCTATTAGATCACCAGATCTTATTTCTGTTTAGCAGAAATGAGACACAACTGGATGTAAAATATTTCATTTAGAACTAATTTAAATACTTTTTAATATGTAATAAAACTACTGACTTGAATGAACTCATGCAATTAGGTATAAAAATCTATACCATAAGATGATGACAAAATATAGACTGTACACAACAGAATACATATTACTACATGCTTATATATAACAACACTAGACTATGCCAGTTATAAGTGTATCAAAATTTATTCCTCATATAACATCATTGCATACATAAATTTATACTAATGATCTAAAAGCTCAAGGTAGTTAATTTGTAACAATAAATGCCAGGTATAAACTGTATTCCACGAATTCAGTTCCTTTTGAAGATAAAATTTCTTTAATTATCAATGTAAAAATACACATAAAATGCAAAATACACATGTGAACTGTCAGTTTAAAAAAAAAAAGAAGAAAAATGTTAGCATTAGTTTTCCAATGTAACAAAACACTACATTTACCTAAAATTTTGCATTGATATTATACAGAGTTTGTAAAAGATAAAAGTTGCTAAACTTTTGTATAAATGTTACATTAAAATAGTAAGAAAAATATTAAATTAAAGCACAGGAATGCTGTCCACTGGGTAACTTAGGCCTTTTTGGGGGGTAAAACTGATGAAACAAATAAAAAGTCAATCAGTACTACCAGTAATTATTAATTGAATCCAGTGCTGCCTTGACTGGGCCTTTGAAACAAATAAATGATAATCACTCTCCTACGACAGTATAGGCAATCTTTTTATTTGTTGGGTGAATGTTATCCACCAAGGCCAAAGTTGATGAACCCAATTGATGGTACTTGGTTAAAATACAAAAATTATTTCCATTTAAAATAAGATTACTGCATAATCGAACAGCAAACTAGCCTCTACAGTCGTAATAATATTTATTATTTATTTAAAAACTTTTTGAAACAGTTTTATTAGTTGGAAACAAGTGCTGAAAAGCTTCAAACTTTAAAGCTTAACATAGCAGCCTTATTTCATAAACGCTTAACCTATGACAACATTATAACAGCCCTTTCAAATTTGACAAAAAAAAAAAAAAAAAAAAAAAAAATGGCCATGAATAACTGAATGCAGATAGATGTACAACATTTTAACTTAATAAGAACAAAATCTATTTTTACACATTCCCATCTTTTTCTTTCCCCTTCTTTTCAATGACATCACATCTCCTATGGTCACCAAACCTGAGTAGTTGAAACCTGATTTTTACATCTACATTACTTACGTTCATAAATGAGTTACCGGATCAATCTTGTTTGAAAAAATCCCCTATGAATTTCTAGCATAACCTAGCTTGATCTGTTTGCACCATTTGCTCGTGTATGAATGTAATCTAATGAACAATCAGTTTTTTAGTTTTCACAAGCATTTTTTACATACACTGTTATTGTTTCAGCTGTAGTTTAAATGTATGCAAGTGTTATTGATCTTGCTAAGCTATTGACATACACTACAGTATTGTTTTTATCTATTTTGCAGACTATCTGCAAATTCGCCTATCCGCAATTACCGTGCCACCCTATTCCGCGGATAGTACAGAGTTTTTTACTATAGTTACTAAATCATGATTCTTGATTCAGACATCTAATGATGCAGGTATAAATTTAAATTTTACCTAAACTATACATATTTTAAAGCTAGCAAGAAACTATGTCAGGAGTTCTTTTTATGCAAACTTAATATCTAAAAAAAAAGAAGAAAAAAAGTTTGTTAGGGATTTTTTATTGTAAGTTATTACTATTTATACACTAACCAAAAATTAGTACTAAATTCTTAATCAAGAGTCATCTACTGTTCATATGATTGCTTCACAAAAAGTGCTTTAAAAAGAAACATTTTAAAAAACACAAATGTTTATAAAAAAAAAAAAGTAATGGAAAGAAATTAATTAAATGACTTACTCAGAGAATTCTAAATATTCTGCATTCTTTACACCTCTAAGGCCCATATGTTTTGAGTTTGGATAAAACTGGAGAATACATTTTTCTAAAGTAGCTCGATAACAATGAATTTTTAATGATGCTGCTTCATCTGCAAGGAAAAAAGCATAGTAGTTAAATATAAAAATACTAGTGGTACCTGCACGGCTTTGCCCGTAGTAGAAAATTAAAAGATCATTTGGTTCACCTGTATATTTACAAATAATGGATGATGAATTTCTCGCCAATTTGCTATGTTAAATGGCTTGCCCATTTTACGGTTCCACATTATGATAATTTCGTAATCTTCTCTTCCACGTTATGATAATGTAATGGGTAAAATGTTCTTAAAATTGGAATAGAAAAAGAACAAAATCGAATTTTCGAAAAATCGCTTTGAGGTGCACATCCTAATGCTACAAACTAACTTTGTGCCAAATTTCATGAAAATCAGCCGAACGGTCTATGTGCTTTGCGCATCACAGAGATACAAACTTCCAGACAGAGATCCAAATATCCAGACCGACTTTCAGCTTTATTATTAGTAAAGATGATAGTATAAGTAGCATTTTTCTTCCTAATAATGTGGAGCCGTGTGCCATTTCAGTATGTCTGTGCTTGAGGTTGAGCATACAAGGCACAAGAAATTTGCTGCTCCTCATTTTCGTTCTTGCGGTGAAAATGTCCTTTTCTGATTTTAAACTATTGTTCATGGTAATTAGACTGCTTCATGTTATCACCCTTTAAAAAATATGGTAAGCTCATTTGCATATTACTTGTGCATTATTAATAAATTTTAGACAACAATTTAGGTTAACTTTTTAGTTCCAAAAAGTAACAACTTCCCCATAATTACTCTACCCCCCCCCCCTTGAATATAAATTTACTTGTACATAATTTTTATGTATTTTAGACAACAAATTAGGCGAACTTTTTAGTTCCAAAAAGTAACGACTTGTTTTAGATATTAAATTCAAAACCTTTTTAATGATTCTGTATTTTAGAATTATTGGTTTTACCAGAAAAGATTTCAGTTTCAGCTTTTAAGTAGAAATAACCTCTATACTTCAATTTAGAAATTAATTAATACTCTTTTGTCATGTTTAGACAGGCATAAAAAAAAGTTTGACTAATTACACTCTGCTGAAAAAAAAAAACACCCCTCAAAATGCTGCTGACATAACTGTTACTGATTCTTATGTAAAATGACCCCTGAATCCAAATATGCAAGTACAATAAAAAATTAGAAAATATGCAGCTGGTGTACCTTCTAGCCTCTTAATAAACATTTCAAAAGCATGACAAGCCATTTCCTTTGCTTCATAACTTAATGGGTGAGACAAAGATTTCACATATAAACTTAGAGGATAATTTTCTTCAATCCTAAAAAATTAAGAAAGAAATAAGAACAATTTAAAAAGGTTCTTCAAAACAAAATATTTTCACCCATAACACATGATAATTATTTTTACAGTACCAATTGGGAGATTATGGGAATGCAGTAAATGCTTAAGATTGCATTGGAGTTGAGCCAGCTTTAAGGAATAGCCAATTCGCTAGAAAAAATTACTCTCATGAGCAGGATATTCCATTATCTGGTATCAAAATGACACATGTTATCGATTTGGTACTTAGAAATTTTATTACATTAAGCAGGATATTCTTTTAACCAATATTCCAATCAATCAATATTCTAATTGATTTTGGCCCAATATTCTAATTGGTTTTTTGACCGAAAAACCAATGCAATTTGCAAAAAATGTAAGAGACATAATGGAAAAGAAGGCCTTCAGAGCAGTTCTGGGCATGAAGTAAAACAACCAGAAAGCTATTCAGAGCGGCTATGGGCATAAACTGAAACAGTCAGAAAAATATTCTAACATTTGATTTTAACTTTCAAATGTTAGTTTGTATCCATTTTGTAGCTCTACGATTTTTTTTTTACATTTAGATAGAAGAACTGTTTTGAATGAAAGGTTTATCTCTTACGTTTGTTGTTAAGCTTCATAAAGAAATCAAACTAATGTTTGAAAAGTAGGCAAACTCGCCTGAGACATGGCAAAGTCACCCTGGTAAATGGTACCTGACTGAATAATCCGACTTACATTTAGTTCACATTACTTTCAATCTAAGTAAACTCAACTGCATATGAAAATTCAAATTATTTCAAACTAACCAGGTGAATTAGCAAAAAAGAAACATTTATTCTAGATTAGTAAAGTGTAGAATAAATTCATCAGATTAAAAGCATACACACTAAATTGAGTATAGATTGATTTCAATTTGATTACATTTATTTCAAATGAAATTCTTATTGTATGAAAAAATGAATGATTGATGGAAAAATGAATAGATTAATGAATACATGAATAAATAAGAGAGATTTTGAATAACTGGTTGTTTGCTGAAATAATTGGTTGATTGAACTTATGAATATTTGATTCAGTGGCATAGCTACACTTTCTGCCGCCCTTTTGATGAGAAATAGCTACTACATTAAAGAGTCAAAAGCATTTAAAGTAAAAATAAGAACTTAATTAAGAAGAAAGGAAACTTTTTCTTTCTTTTTTTTTTTTTTTTTTTTTTTTTTTTTTTGCAGAAAAAAAAAGAGTTCAGGGCCCCAAGGAAAAATTATAAAAGTTAAGTCAAAATTCGCAATTTTAGTAACGCTAATAGAAAAGACGCTTGGAGCTTCCTCTAGATTCATTTTGAAAAAAAAAAAGTCTTTCTTTGTTACCATTAGGGGTGAGGATTTTTACAGGAAATTTTCCGAAATAGAAGTGGAAAAGAAATTTAGGATATCTTTGAATGCGTGAAGAGATTGGAGAAGGTTCGGGGGCACTGTCCGGAAAGTTTTTTGACAGACTATAAAAACCACAAATTTCTAGGCAGCATTTAGTGGGGTAACGGCTTCTCACTGGAAATATTTTCCATATTAAAATCAATTTTTGGCCATCTTTGATGACGCGAAAGAGAATAGGGAACTTTCGGGGAACTCTCTGGAAATTTTTCGATGCCGAAGTTTCAAAAATGTAATAGTAGGCTATCGTATAGCATTAGGGAGTGGCTGAATATTTCTAAAAATCTTGGGAAGTCAAATTGCTCTTCCGTCTCTCCTAGAAAAGATTTGAAAATTACGTCCTAAATACGCGATTTCAACCCTTGTTTGACAGACAACGTTATGAGAAAGAGGTCGGATGCTTGTTTTCTACCCGAAATCTTTCTCAAAATTGTTGTTCATTTTAGGTTCTTCAACATTGAAAAAAAAATGGCTTTGTGCACTTCCTTCAGAAATTTCTAAAAAAGAAATTTTGAGCCAGCTTGTGACGTTAGGCTGCGTGGACATTTGACGCCTCTCTCTTAGAATTTTTCTGAAGTTTCAAAAACCCATCTTTATGCGATTTTTGAAGATATTGGATGAGATAGGGGTTTTACAGTTTGAAGATGTCCTAAACACGCATTTTACACTATCTTTAATCACGTTAAAGGAAGAGTCAGTCTGGTCAGAATTCGATTGCCTTGAGGAATTTGTTGGTATTGAAGTTTTAAAAGGAAATGTCTTGAGATTGAAGGCCTAAAACTGCACTTTTTGGGCTGTTTGGTGATGTTAAGGGATAGGAATGTTCGGTTGCTCTTGTTGAAAACTGTGACATTTATTGAGGCTTTAACAACGCAATTTTAAGTTGTCCTCATTTTTATTATATGTTAGGGGTCAGAATTTGCCGGCCTGAAAGCACATTATAAATTTATCTTCTAAAATGTTAGACTGTGAAGGGAGAGAGGGGGTTGAAAATTAACATTTCAGTTGTGAATAAGTGCTTTTATAAAGTGTGCCTAACATTCATTCTGTCTTAATTAAATTTTGTAATCAAGGACCAATCAAAGTAATTGTTGAAATAGATAATGTCATCCCGAAGTTGAGCAATAAGCTGCCCTCTACTTGAGATTTTTCTCCTCTTACTCTTGTTGTCACTTTCCTTTAAAAAAAATAGAGCTTTTTTTTTAAATAAGGTGATTTCCAAGGAACATTCTTAACATTAAGTGGTAGAGATTCCTCATATAACGAAAGGTTACGAAATTTATTATTTCCTCCCCTATAGTAAAACTTTAGAGTGAAAAACAAAAAAAACTTACATCACTCGGAGGCAGATTGCTGCAGTGATCAAGTGAACCCTTGATCACTGCAGCCTCCCTCAGTCTGTTCAGGGAGAGAAAAAACAAAGAATAGTGCAGAGATGTCCGCAAGAAAAACATATGTTTTGTATTACAGTAATTTTATTATCATACTCGTACTAAAACTTTACAATTCAAAGACCCCTTTTTTTGCCTCCAGTCATAGATGAAAAGTCTGATTTCCTTATTCGGGAAAAAAATTTCATATTAAAAGTGAAATTGCCGCACGCGGCAGACCGCCCCCTTCGTCCCACCCTAGCTACACTACTGATTTGATCAATTACAAGCACTATCAAACAACTTGTTAATTGAATGAATGATTGCACAAAGGATTAATTTGATTGCTTAAGTTATCTAGTGAATTATCAAGCGAATGATTCATAGAATACATGAACGAATGAATGATGACTTATTCACAAACATATAAACAACATTTTAATGAATATTATAATTCATTAGAATGTTGTTCAATAAAATGACACTGACAGGAACTACTTTCAGAAATAATTTAAACACTAAGGTTCTTTAGTTTTTTTTTTTATAGTACTCTAAGTTTGCAAAGCAGTCATTACATTTGGAAATTTTTTTACAATTTTTGCTCAAATATTATTTTACACAGCAGGAAGGACAGATCTCTTACTGAGTTCCTGAAATTGACAAATAAAATGCTTGAAATAGACTTTTTCAACACCAAATTGAAAATCAACGTCACAAGAGTAAGATTCAAAAAGTTTTAAGGCACTCTTTAGGATATGTGCTTTATTTTTTGAATTAATTTGCAATGAAAACCAAATATTGAATAAAAGGTTTCATTTGATTTTAAATGATGAGAAAGCTCGAGATTTAATTTATTTAGTAACTAGTATAAATGTTTCAATTTAACTATTTTTCCCCCTTGAAGTGACCTCTTTTGCATCCTCTTCATCAAAATGCTTTTTTCTTTTTTGGCCCCTTTTCTTTTGATAACACCTTTATCGGAATATTGTAAGTCACTTGGTCTATTCTCATAAAATCTAAAGTTTTTTCCTTCATATAACAAAAAACCTAAAAGTGGTTTTAAAAGATTAAATGACACTCTGAAGTCCTATTTCTTTAACTTTGCAAAGCATTGCTAACTGCATTAATGTAGTTCAGAATAGTTGAGCAGAAGCAAGTCAAGATGAAGTTTTCTTTCTTCATTATTTTTTTCAACTGGAAATTGGTATCATGAACTGTCTCTGTCTTTTAATCTTGCCTTTTGGAAATATTTTCCAAAGATGCTGTAACCCTTGGCTAAAGCTCTCACCTTGTTGGCTCTAGCACTCCATATGTTATTTAGTTTCTTGGGAATGAGGATATGATTTGTTGCATTAGTTTCATCAAAACATTTCTTGATCATCACTCACAAGTAACCTTACCTAAGTGTGAGTCACTGATTTGAATAAAAGTATTGAATAATTGTGATATTAGAGGGTACAATATATTCTTTTATTTCAAATACTAATTACAAAATGTCAAATAATGATTGAAAATTTGTAAAAATAAAACTCAAGTTGATTTGTTTAAGGATTTTTCTGGAAATACTATTAATAGAGGTAAACCATCCTTTGCAATATTACTCCCCCCCCCACACACACAGTGAATGACCATGAAACTTACAACTCTATTGGAAGAAAGTCATGTAATATATCAATAGAAAGATCTATTTCTTAGCTTTACAATAAATTTTGAATTTTCATTCTACTACAAATAGGAGAGAAGTTACAGTCATTTGTATAAATACAGTTTTCATGTTTTTTGCATTTTGAGTTTCTTTACAGGCCTATATTTTGAACAATTTTCAAAACAGAAATAAAAAAAATTGGCAGAATTTTTTGTCTTGTCATATGTGTCCTTCGTGCCAATTTTCTTTTTTTTTTTAAATCCAAAATAGTGAGTTCAAGAAGGTGATTTATCTCACGTAGGCTACTAGCCTCGCGATGGGGTAAGATTACGAGGGATGGTTTTCCCCTATAAATTGTATTTTCAGGAAAGTCATGAAACACGTCAGCTTTACCTTGTTTAGTTTTTCAAATTTTCAATCATTATTTGAATTTTTATAAAAAAAAATTAAATAAAAAATAAATCACGACAAAGAAAGAAAGAAAATAAATGAATATATTGTACCCTCTCATATTTCAATTATCCAATATTTTGGGGGCAAATTTGACCCTGTTGAAAGAGTTTGATGCCATTCTAAAAAAATGAGGGTTCAATATTTTTAAGTGTTTTATCGATGTGCACAGTTTTATTCCAATTGGTGATTTACTGTTTGGGTATGGTTGCTTGTCAGTGATGGGTGGAAAATGAGAAAAAGTTTGAGAATGACTTTAAAAACCTAAAGAATGAAATTGAAACAATACAACTGCAACTTACCCAAGTGTGCTTTTTGCATATGGAGTGTTTATTGCAAGTTCATTAATCTAAAAAATATGAGATTGAAGATCTTTGTGACAACCTGACACCTTTGCATCATTATCACATGATTGTCCTCTCATGTTTTTAATATTAATGTCTTACTTATTTAAAAATTCTAATATGGCTAAGGCAAAAGTTTCTCCAGTGGGACTATATTTTGGGAGGAATGTGAGAAAATGTTCATTTACTTCCCCATCAGATGATCTAAGACATCTCATGACTCATCATTTGATCAACATGAGACATGTCAGGAGTTGAATAAACCCTTGAAGAGTAATATTTTGCTTTTTTCATTTCTTCTAGAATGACATTTAAAACCTTTTCACCCATGATTTCAATAACTTCTTTGCTGGTTGTGGAAGACAAATAAGAGGATTTTTCTCTGCCTTGACAGTCATATTTTCATAAATATGATCTCAAAATCGAATCATACTCTACAACTAGCTCTAAAATACCCAAACAGTTTCCATTATTTAGTAAGTTTAGGATTTCTGTATCGCCCATGGACAAAAGAAACTTCAACACAGATGATACTACTTGCTGTACCAGTTGCATCTAATATACATTTTCATGGTTGAACAGAACTTTAAAATAACAGTCTATTTGGCCATGCTACCCATTTTGGTTTACTACTGTCTGTAGACACAATTGATAGACTGCACTATCTTCATGAAATCTTACATGAATTGTAGCATTCTTCCAGTCAGTAAGTCCTACAGAAAACTTGTGTTTTCTTGTTCTCTTTTGGGAAAAGAAAACACCCAAAACAGTACACATTTCCATTTGTAGGAGAATACATGAGACATTTTCCCTTGATCAAAATTAAACTTACATGCTTTTGAAAGATCATGGAATTACAAGAAATTTCTTTTATTTTCTTCATTTCAAGAGCAAACGTTAGCATCAAAATTCTGACATTCAGCAGAATTTCTACATTAGCAAAACTTTCCAACTTCTTTTGTATTTTAAAATAATCTTATGGTTTTTTATGCTTAAGTTTGTGTCCTAATTTATTGTTTTATTGATTGTGTAGTGTAACTTCCAGCTCCACTTCTTTTCCCTTCACCATTTTCCCAAAATCATGTTAAAAAAATTGCTGAAGTAATGCATTTTGTATTAAGCAGATTTAAATTCTTTTACAAAAATTTTGTCAATCATTTTAGCATTTTCTAGCTTTTTTTTCTTCCTTTCTTTTCTATTCTGATACCTTTTTGTTGGTATGATGATGTGTTCTTTTGTAAAAGAGCGAATGAGATATAAATCAGTCAAAAACATATCAGAACTTCGAGCTCCTATTATACGACACAAATTTAAAAATGCTTATTCATATTTATAAATTTCATTGATAGCTGGAAGGCAATGGTAGTTGGACAAATGAATTTCAAAGCAAGTTATGCATCAAACTTACACCATAAACACGAAAATTATCAAACAATTCAAATTAAGGAGGTTTGACCATAATGTCAAGTATTAACTAAATAAGCACTGCACTAGATATCAGTAGATTCCAATTAAAATTTAAAATATTAATTACTTAAACTTTAATACTTTGTAATAAAATCAATGATTTTTGATTTAAAAAAAAAAATATTACAATATGTTTATCAAACTTTGAAGATGACTTGTAATATTATGTACCTTGGTCTTTAGACATATTTATCTTTAGACTAGAATCAATTATATATTTAAGAACACAGTGAAAGTATTGCTGAATCGGTTGCAAGGCAAAATCCAAAAATATTTTGCTATTGCACTTTACCCCACCATTCCACCACTACAATAAATCCAATTGATGGGGGGAGGGGATCTAAACTGTGAAATTTTAATAAGTACTAGCCTTTATGCTCCATCATGCACCATTTATTTAAACTGGAAAGAGAACTTAATTCAGATTTCAAATCATTAATTACTATGATTCTTCAAGTTTTTGAGATGTTCCGTAGAGGTAAAACATTGTTGCGTAGATCTTTGTATTGTTCTGTTCAAAAGTATAATTTCAGCACTACAAAACACAATCTCTAAATCTCTATATAGAAAATCATTAAGACCAATTACTGTTCAACATTAAATAGCTTTTCCAGCAAAATAATTTCAGGAAACAAATCTAAGCAGTCAATATTTATTAAGAGAATATTTCAAAATAAATAAACTAACTTATCATAATGATTTTTCATGTAGCAGCAACCAATAGATAGAAGCACTTTAGCCTTTTCAGAAGCTACAAATAATTTCATAATTGTTGTAGCAAGACCACCACATGTATGAAGTCCTAATAAAGCAAAATTTTCCTATAAAGAAAAAGAATAATTTAATGTCTAGAAAATATTAAACATTAGTATAATAGTCTTCTGTTGGACGGCTCGTCACTCTTTAAATGTGATCTATAAAATAACCATTTTACTTTGGTTTTAAACAAAACATCAAATAAATTAACGTAATAAAATCACACTAGAAATTTGAAACACATGGAAATAAAATTTAAAAGTATGTTCACAAAATATTTGCTTTCTAATCTTAAAACTGCTCTGCAGTGAGAAGACTTTTTCCCTCTAATCTATAATCGTAATATGTATAATATGGGAAGATATGTTTTACCCCCTGCTGTTCCTGATGTTTTGGAAACTTTAATACACATGGAAAAAATGGTGATGAATGGGACATGGAGTAGAAGGGGCCACAATAAGCATCTATAAATGTACTTTTTAAAAAAACATTTATTTTTGGTACCAATCAATTTAAGTAGAAAATCAAATCATCTGACACAAATATTGTTCTCTAGAGATGAGAAATTTTCTTCTGAGAGCACAAATAGCAAGAATCTGCTTGAAAAGTAAGATTTCACTTTCTTAGTAAACCAGTTACTAATTTTAAAATATGCATTAATTTTCCATTATTCTGAGCAATGCATACAGTGGAGTTTTGATTTATGCAAGGGATGCATTCCACAATCCCGTGCAAAAGTGTAATTTCCGTGTTCTGAAATAGGGTATACAGGCGTCCCTTGTATAACACAGTACTTCTACAACATGGTTTCGATATTACACGGTAAAAAATTTGCGATTATTATAACACGGTTTCGATATTACACCGCACAAAACTTTATTTCAAAACTACACAATTCAACACGAATTTTAAAAGAAGGAATTTAATTTTTGTTCAATACACTGTTAAAAAATATATGATAACAACTGTAATACATTTTTACTTTATTTTTATGAAACTTTTATGAAAAACTGTCTGTCTCAGGCTCAGTAGTTTGGTTTCCCTGTATAACAATAACTTTTAACTTTTAAATACATACTTGTTTTTTCTCATCAGTGTTCTAGAAGCAAAAAGGTGAATATTGTTTTGTTTCCAATGCTTTGTAAGAAACTAAGATTAGGATTAAACACACGATAAATTGAGCAAACAATAAATAAAAAATGTAGTCAAAACAAAATATGAAATAAAATAAATAGAATGATTCTATTAATTTTATTTTAAATTTTGTTTTGTTGTTGTTGCTCAGACAAACTTTATCGCTACAGAAAAAATCAGATTTTTTTCTTATGGAATGCATTTTGTTCTTAGTACAGAAAGAAAAAAGGAAGAAAAGCGGATAAAGTTTTTTCTTGTTGTGCATAACAGTTTTAATTTGAGGTATGTAAAATAATTAAGTTTTATCTTTTATAACAACTCTTATTTTTAAATCAGTTGATCTTTGTATGTTCTGGTTGCCAGTTTTCGTTTGTATGTTCTATTGAGCTGAAATTTCAGCTATTTTAAAATTTGCACCTTAGGATTTGGTTTCGATATAACACGGTACACATTCCTTGATTTACATTATTTCAAGGTCTTGTATAACATGGTTCTGATATAACATGGAACAGGGTTTGGATATATCACGGTACACATTAACATGATTTATGATATGTTCATGATTAATTAGGTTGGAAAATGAGAAAGAAAAATGCATGAAAAAGTCTTGTATAACACGGTTTCTATACTACATGGAACGAATTAACCGTGTTATACGAGGGACGCCTGTATGTAACTTTTTCTAATGCATATACAATTATTTTAGACACTTATAAACACCTCTCCAACTATTTTAAACCACCTCCTAGTTATTTATTATCACTTAGTTCATAAAGTAAGAAATGAAAAATGTATTTAAAAAAACATGTTTTCAACATAATACTATACAATATTGTAAATAAATACATAATATTAAGATCCGCAGGATACCAAACATTAAATACAGTACTGTAAAGGTGATTGCATGAGTCAAAGCTTCATCCAAAAAAAACACAGATAGATATCCTTACAAATAAATTGTGTCATCTAAAATTATAACCACAAATGTTATTTACAGTAAAATATAAAAACTTTCACTTTAGGAAATGATAGGAATGCTTGTAGATCAAATTTAAACTCTTAAATTATAGAATCTCATTTACTCTGCTCAGTATCAGTGACCATCTCTGCTCTTTTAGGTTCAGCATGCCCGAGATGCAGATCCTTTTCAATCATTTTATTTTCTCAACTTCATTTAAAGAAGTTTTAATTTTAAAGCACAATTTATCACAAAATCTGCACATGCATTTCCAACCAAGTATCAGAATATGAAGAGTTGAAGTCATTAAAATCTGTCACTTTTTCA
The DNA here is from genome assembly GCF_026930045.1 of Uloborus diversus. Lineage (NCBI taxonomy): Eukaryota > Metazoa > Arthropoda > Arachnida > Araneae > Uloboridae > Uloborus > Uloborus diversus. The sequence continues at coordinate 17,156,734 of NC_072740.1, forward strand.
GAGAATTAAACTGCATCAAAACACAAAAAACCACATGGAGTTGTATAGTATTAAAGTGATTTTGCGCTAGTTCTTTTGCTCTAGTGTCCAGTTTCGGTAACAGAAATAAGCAGAAGATAAACTTGTTTTAGAATGAGAAAGAACTGACTTGCAGAAACATTAAAGTAATACTATTTTTTTTTTAATTTTTTGGAAATTATTATTATTATTTTTTTTTTGGAATTGGTTTACTGTTCAAAATAATACAGTGATACATAAAGAAAAAAAATACATTGATCCCAGGGAGGAAGTGATCTATATAAACATTAAAAGAATTTAAAACTTATATGTGTATTATTAATTATATTTTAATTTAAATATATTTTATGAGTAAAGGTATCAAAATCTTGATACATTAATTTTTGGGATTTTTACTTTGTTTTGTACATCAATTGCTTGATCATTCAACAGTAACTCATTGTTTTCTAGAAAAGTGGAGTATCGAGAGAAAAGTAAGTCTCTTTCCTTTCTGTCCCTTGACTGTAGACCAATTAAGGACATACACAACACAGTTCTATATTCTTTATCACATACTATTTTTCAAAATTGCATTTCCCAAAAACGATGAAGCATTTATTAAGTGATAATATTAATTACACAATTTTGACAGATAATTAAGGTTTTTCAAAATTTAAAAACTCTAAAAAGATTTTTTCACATCTGTTTTTTTATTAGTTTTGAGAGACTGTGTCCCCTGCTTACTGAGCCCACTAGTCAGCCTCCCTTGGCAGTTTGGCAGTAACTTTGTGCCAGGGGGCCTCGTCACTTGCTTGTAATGGTTGCTTGGAATTGGGCAATGCACTAAGTACAACTTGGTGATACTTTGTCAAATTTGGTGCCAACCCATATGAAAGCACAATTAAAGTTCTGGGTGGCAAGATGAAGACATATTTTATTAATATTCTTCGTTTATTATTTGCTAATGAAAGCTTTACAGAGATGATAATGATGAAATGGCTTTCCCTGAATATTCCAAATCTGATAGTACCTGCCTCAACCCTAGACAGACACATGCATGGATTTTCATGGCATAAAAAGATTATTTTATTTTTCAGCTATAAGTAAATAAGGAATTGGCATTTTTTACATTAATACAGCAAAACACAATTTATTTGCAGGGTTATGACATGAAAATACTTTTAAAAAAATTGGGAATCTAAAGATACTAAAGATTTACAAAAATGTGCATTGTGTGCAAATATACCATACCTCTGAATAGCCTTGGGAGCTGTCATTCCAAGCTTTCTCGAAAATCTAACATAAAATAAACATAAGTATAAATATATAATCTTCATATAGTATACTAAATTTAAAAAATTGATATCTTCCTTACATTCAAAGTTGTGAAAAGCATTTGCTTTTATAACTAATAACTAATTTTAATCTCACAAGTGTTTTCCCTAAGTGTTTCTTCAAGGGCGACCCATCCTGCCTGCACTTTCCCAGAGATAAATTTCCCTCTCTACAAAAAATGTGCTTTTTTTTTCTCTAAATGTAAAAAAAGCTACCTTCATTTAAGCCACGTATTGAAAAGAATATGCTGCCTTCACTGTCTCTTGAAAAAATAAGTCACCTCTGCAGCCTTTTTTTTTAATACGAAGAACCGTCTGACTGTTTGCAAAAAGGGGGTTGTAACCTTCTAGAAAAACCCTGATCAAATAGTCAACAAAATCAACAGCTTATTTTTGTACCTAGATGCTCTTATTTTTCAATTTTATTTCCAAAACATAGTATGACTAATATCTGCAGAGAGAATTTCATTAATAATTTCAAAGTTTCATTTTTGTTCCCAACTACTGCTTTAGGAACTACCTCCTTAAAAAGAATATCAATACACTCTCTCACTTTTGTCCTCACTTGGTTCTCACACATTTGAAGCTCAATATATGCAAACAGAATTACTAACACTAAAAAATTAAAAATAGAAATAGCTGGCATTTTCAAGTTTGAAATAAACTAACTTACCTTTTTCAAGTATAACTTAGAAGAATCAGGAGTAATGGAACCTTCAAGATGATGTGGCAGCTTTTTTATATCATCATTATTAAGTTCTCTTGACATTTTGGAATTAGTCCTCAACTTCTCAACTCTATCAAAGGCCTATATAATATAACAAATGTTAATGAATCATTTGTTTTTAAATAACTTACAATTTTAAAGAAATGTAACTAAACAAAAGAATATCACAAGAATGTACATTAAAAGAAATATATCTAAACATGTTCTCTCAAATTATTTGTGAATTAAAATCCTTAGTACTAGTTGTTTGCTTCTCCCAAATCTGCAAGTCAATGTTTAAAAAGAAAAAAATCCATGAAACACCCTAATATCCAGTGCTTGAGTAGGTTAGAAACGAAGTTCCTATGAGTTTTTTATTTGCTGCAGCAATAAATTTTAGATTGATTGACACCATTTGTAATATTACAACAACAAAACATTTTTTAAAATTACTTTTGAATTACTTTTTTTACTTGCAATAATTAGAATCAGAAGCCAAGGTTAAAATTTATGTACGGTTGACAAACGCATAATTAAACTAAGCAGCAACTACATCAAGACACTACAGTAGCAAGAGCTGATCCACTGCAAAGCTTATGGAATTGCAAACTATACGAATGACCTAAATTGGCTTTGAAGAATCATATTTTACTTGGATATAAATTTTGCAAATATGCAAAAAATTCAACTAAGGATGCAGACTTACAAATATATGTTTCCTATTAAATCTCTCCATATATTTTGCAATATTCTACTAACTTTGAAAAACTTTCATTTGAAAAGAGAATAACACAGAAGAAAAGAGATAGTGAAATTTTCTATCAATGAATCACCTGTTGATCAAAATTTACAGCTCCAGACACATAACACTGATTTGCTTCAACAGTAGCAACATTCAAATCATAACATAATGCCAACAGCCTTGAAAGATGACCTTGTCCAGAGCCAACATCAATAACATGTTTCATATCAAACATTTTCATCACCATGGCAGTAAGCTACAAATTGGAAATTTCATGTAAATAAAATTAATTTCAAATCATTTTCGCTAAAATCATTGTACATATTTGAAGCAAGGAGCATTTTTAAATTTCCTGCAACATTTCAATAGAAAGCAATGCTTTGTGAAGAAAATTGGATATTCTGTACAAGCACAGATTTAAGAGTGGGTCTGCCAAATGTGATATGTCCCCTCCCCGCCCCCCAAAAAAATTTTAAGATTTTTTTTTTTTTTTTTTTGATCATAGAATTTGAAAAATGCAAAATTAAAAAAAAAAAACTCGCAAGAATTTGCTGAGAAGGAACATTGAGCATCATTAAAACTCATTCTAAAAAAGAAAATAAGAAAAAAAATTACAATGCTGCCACCTATTTGTCAAATCAATTAATCAGAATGTTCTAAAGAAGAAAAAAAAATTTAAAAAAATTTTGGAGGTCACAATGACCACTGGTGACTTCCCATATGGGCGACCCGTGTGGGGGGGGAGCAATTTCTTTAGTTCACCAGGGGCGCTAGACCCCATAGTTACGCTAATGCTCTGAGGTACAGATATGTTCTATGCATGATATTAAGAAAAGTGCAGAACAGGGATTAGCGCAAAGGAAGATTTAAGGTAACCCCCTTCCCCCCAAAACCTTGTTTTTACGTCATACTGCCAATACTAGTATGGTACTGTATATAAAAATGTAAGAACTGTTATCATCCCAGAAGAAAACTTTGGTTGTGTTAGTGGGGGGGGGGGGGTAAATTTAGCCTTAAAAAGAGTGCAGATTATTATGTAACTTTTTTATAAGAGGTACTTTATAGTACCTTATATGTTGGTCTTTAAAGCTCCCAAACCTATACTGGGTTAGCCCCTTGTAAATTCCAGTCCATGATCTGTACCTGATTATGTTGTGCATTACCTACAACAGAAACTGAATACATTCTCTTAGTACATAACATTTTTGATGGCTCTTCAAGCTTTATAATTGCCTATCTTTTTTCTTTCTTTTTTCTTTCTTTCTTATTTTTTTTTTTTTTTTTTTTTTTTTTTTTTTTTTTTTTTTTTTTTTTTTTTTTTTTTTTTTTTTTGAAGTGCAACACAAAGAAAGGGGAAAAGGTAAAAACACTTTTTAACACCATCAAGTGTCTTGGCATTGTGTTTTGCAAAACTATTGAAGAATAATTTTACATGATTCTCAGCAAAAATACTAGTTATATTTAGATAATAATATTTTATTTGCACATTTTGAGTGTTGCATTTCTACTAATTTTATAACAAACAAAAGTATGGGCAGAAGTAAACTTTACTTTTAAAATTAAGTGACATTTTCTTAGCAAAGTAAACACAATATTAAAGCTTGATGTAACATTTGTTTTAACAAGGTAGTGGTCACCTTAAAACTTTACCATACAAAAATACATAATGCTTAGATAATGCTTTAGAAATATTGTGCAGATGAACTTGCTTATAACAAGCCTTGAATTAATGGGATCTTGGTGTTAACAAGCAAATCAGAAATATTAGGTTGGTATAATGTTAAGTTTATGAGATCATAACTCACTTTTAATGAGCAAACTGCTTAAAGCAAACTATCTTTTTGTAATAAGCATGAAACTGCAGTCCTCGGCTGGAATTGACTTAGCTGGCGGTGTATTTCATGTATCTTTTTGTGATTTATAAAATTTCTTTTGACATCTTGCTCATGGTACACATTCTTCCAAAAATTTCTTTAACACTTGGAAGTCAGCCAAAAGTAAGTGATGAATCATAAATCCTGAGAACAAATGAAAAGTGGCCCTTTTTTTCTTAATTTGTGGAGAAGAGAAGCATTTGAAAATTATGTATTTGTTGATGCCAAATTTATCACTTCTGAGGTACATTTGAAGACAATGTAGCTCAAATTCAAGCTAATGCAGACAAAAAAATTTTGTAAGTGGGCACAATAACCACAAATGTGAAGAATTTGAAGGTAAAAAACTTCCAATTTTTATGAAGTCAGGATGCAAATGGCGATATTTTTTGGGCCATGAGCATTCCTTGAAGAAGAATACTGAAAGAAACTGTATGATAATTCAAAGCAAATTAATCAACTTCTTTGTCATTGGACAGAAATAAAACAAAAGCAAGTATGTATGCACTTTAAAAAAAAAATCACAAACTCAGTTTTTGCAAGCACTTGGTTATTAAGAGCCACTCTTGCAACCTCTTTGTGTTGAATATACTGCCGTGCTAAGCGCAAAAGCCGTATCTGCACCTGAGTTCAAAATGAGAAATTGTAGTTCAAAGTTGGGAACGGCCATGTATTTGATACGGATGCAAACTTTTCAGAATTTTTGAAAAAATATTTCCCTTTCACAAATGACCATAAAACATAAAATATGTCAAAGATTCATTTGGTGAACATTGCTCAATTTTGATAAAAAGTGCAGATACGACTTTTGTACTTAGCACGGCATTATAATCGAGTTTCACTGTATAAAGACAAATGTCAAAACTATGATATATTTCAAAAAATGAAAGAAAATGAGAAATAATAGTCCTTTAGTATGCATGAAAAAAATAATAAGATCTGAAAGTTTTGTTCCATTAACATCCATATCTTTAAAATACTCACATTCAATTCAACTTTTAAATAGGAAATTTCAAATCAGATTTTCTCAACTGCATTTTACTTGTCAAAGTTATAATTAGAAAAAGAAATTTCCATTGTATAAAAAACTGCATCATTTATGTAAAGTCAGAAAATCATCATGCTTTGTTTAAGTTGACAAAACTAATGTTTATTTTTGGTTGCTCTATCACTTCACAGGCATAATTACTTTATATAAATGATAGTGTTTTCTCTCTAAGACTATTAATGAGCAGGTACTCTATGCTTAAAGTATTTCAACAGCTGTAAATCTTTTAGCAACAAAAAGCTTCATTTCAAAGATAATGCATACTGTGTAGTTTTATATGAAAACAAAAATATTTAAAATTTGAAACAAGCAAAAAAAAAAAAAAAAAGGTCATATATAGTGCTGACTACAATAAAAATAATTTTTTAGCCAAATTTACAATGACTACAAATTGCAAATATATATTTCAAGGCACCTTTTTATTCTGTAGAACAGCTTTTTAAGATTTCTAATCAAGAGAACAGAAATTGTACATAATTACTCCCTGCAGAATTTAAATAGCACACCATTCAAAATAAGACAAAAATTTATCTTTCCTGACAGAAAAAACCACAATGTGCCACTAACAACTATGTAGAAAATCTAAGCAGGTACTAATTATTACTACCTGAGCCATTCGAAATATCTCATGTTGCTTCTTGGGTTTCACATGTTTGCGGCAAAACTCAGGAATACTTTTGTGTTGTAAGGACTTTTCTTCAAATTCATCTTTTAAAGTATCCCAAGAAACATCTCCTACTTATAAAGAAAAAAAGTGATAGCTTAAATTTTCTCTAAAAAGGTTTTGTCAAAATCCATCAAAATTATTATCATTTGTATATTACACTCCACAGAATTATTCACTGTGAGTATACCTTTGAAGTAAAAACTGTCACATTCATTAAAGTCATCACCATCTTTACTGCTGAAATCGGTTTCAAAATAGATTTTAATATAGACTTTAATTCTAAATAATCAAATAAATAACACTTTTCACATGAAGTCTTATTGTTTGTTAATTTAAACTTTCTAATTCGAAAAAGTATTTACTTAGATATAGAAAATTGTTCTCTACTTTTTTTAATTTAAAGTATCTTGACTTACCTGTTTGAACAACATTGTAATTAAAAAATGAGTAACTAATAGATCGCTTTTTGAAAGCTACGGAACGACAAAAAAATTAATGAAATAAATAAAATTATTCCATAGTTACATTTTTAATTTATCATTTGCCAAATTTAGCATTTAATTTTGGACCAGTGTGTTGGAAATAAATTTGTTTCATCTTTTATTTTAGGATAATGAATTTGTAAAAAAAAATGAAGTTTTTAAAAGTTTGATGTCTTTAATTCCAAAAAAATTTCTTTTCTTTAGATGAATTAAAGTTATATTATCATTCCTAAATAATAATTTTTAGTAAAATGAACACCAATAAGAATGGCCAAAAAATTAATTATTGTCAAATGTACACATAACTAAAATATTACCTATTAATTGATTAGTGATGGGCATATTGGCTTAAAAGGATCTTAAATATATTAATCAACAGTAAAAAATATGCCTATATGATAGAATAAAATGCAAAAGGATGAGTATATACTAAAAAATTGTGATCTGATTTAAATCTGCCCATTACTGGTTGCGTGATCATATTCCTTTTTTTTTTTTGCTTCAACAGTCGCCACTATTGGTCTTTTTTTTATGGGGCAAATGTTTTCATTTTATTTGCAGCACAGTTCTATAAAATTTTGAGCTTCAATATCGCCCTAAATTTTGGTTGGAAATAGGTAAAATTTCTTTGTGTTTGTATAACTTTTTAATGATTGTGTTTTAATATCTTCAAATGTACATGCTCAAATATTAGGAGATGTGACAGCATTTTTTAAAAACATTATACTGAAAAACATAAAAAATCTTCCAAACATGCCCCTAAGTGGAGTACATTTGGACATGCTTGGGATACATTTGGACTTCATAAAAAAACAATATCAATAACTTAAAACACAGCAAAGACTAGATTTCACATAAATTGAAAACACTTTATTCTCCTTAAACTGCTAGACTAAACTGTTTTTCGCCACTTTCAGAAATTTCTTTTCGACTGGGTAGGAATGTTGAGATTCCACAAATCAAAATTTAGAATTCTGCTTGGAATGAACTTGTCTTATACTATGCTAATTAAACATTTTTTCAAAAAATCATCAATATTTTCTGCATGTAAAGCCTGACTAAACTTTTATTCTCTGGTCTTCAAAGAGGTTTGGATGTTGCTTCATACAGCTGTTTGTCTTCCTTCATCAGTTGATACCAGCCATTCTATTATTTCTCCAAGCATAAGGAATCTTTTTATTTACACCTTCTGCACAGCTAAATGCAAGCAATTTGGATGGAACATAGGACAAGCCATATTGTACCTATTTGAAGAGGTTTTATGAAATACAAAGCAAAAATTTCCTCTTCTTCACTTCTTAAGATATGTTGACAGTCATACTTAGATCCAAACTTAACTATAAGGCACTGCTAGCTAAGAATGAAAATCACAGTCAGTGTTATTTAAAAATTGTTTTAAGTACGTTATTTTCATAAGTTTATACAATAACAACACATTAGGGGTACATTTAGACTGTCTCTCAGGGCTTGATTACTGAATAGGTGAACTAGGCTGTGGCGTCTGTGCTGTTTAGAGTCCAAATGGCTAAAGATAAAAGGTTTGACTACAATGGGGTCCTGAAAAAGTGTTTGGCTTAGGGCATCCCTGCTGTGCTTCCAAAACATCACTCAAATGTGTCCCACACATAAAATTTTTTATTTTTGTTAAAAAGTAGTTTAACAAAATGTTATAATACAGTAGAATTTTATTTCCCTTTTATTTTTATCTTATTTATTTTTTTTCCTGAAAATTTGACCATTTGGTTAATAAACCATTATAATCAATAAACAAGCTATTTGCTATTATATAATTAATTTTCATAATGCTATATGAAAGCGTATTAAATAGCATAGAATCACATTCAGCATAAATAACTTTTAAGTTCGATAAAAAATTACATTTACTTATTGTTTAGAAACTAATTCAGCATAGTTTCATATTCTGGGCATACTTACAGTAATTTTAATGAAAAATTTCCTCCTCCCGATTAATCAGCAAAAATTGACAGATTATGAATATTCGGTAATGTGGCCGTATTATGACTGATTACCAATAACTGCTCATTAATCGGTGTCACTTTAATTTTTACATTAATCACATAACTTTTTAAATTAAGATTTATCTGAAGAATTTCACATAACGAAGTGTCAGTTGACATTTTTTTAAGCTCGGGTAAAAACTGTTAAGGCCCTTAACAGTTCAGGGTCGACTTTCTCTATGCATCTAGGACTAACTTACGATAATAGATATTGTACAGATTAAACACGGACACGTTGTGTATATATACATTATGGCAAATTTATTTTAAACATGGTTTTTATTGCAGTTATAACGTAATGGTGATATTCCACACAATGTCTCAATTACTCAATAAGATTAAAATGATACATATTGGCTTAGTTGCACAAGGATTAAAACAAAAGTACACCTAAAATCGAATGAAATCAATTAGTATTAGATACACACTTACATGAACTTGCATCTGAAGCTTCAGCTTTCAAAGAACAATTCTTTTTCAAAAAATTTTCAATGGGTTTTAAGGACTGCATTGACTTGCGTGGCAGTGAAAATCCAAAGGCACAAGCGCGAAAGGCTAATAAACTTAGAGGCAAAGGTTTTCCATACCTAGAACATAAAATTAGCTTACTTCAATAGAAACTAGCAGCAAAATTTAGATATATATATATATATAATAAAAATGAAAAATATTGAAAAGACCACACCAAAAGCCCATAGATGCGCAACACAGCAAAACTCACATTTAATTAAACCTGACTAAAGCTTCTTATAAGTAAATAAATTCAAAAACAAACCAGGATTACCTTCAAAATAGGAGGAAATTAATCACTTATGTCAATAATTTTGTACTTACAGTGGTTTATTTGCATAAGAATGTGGTTATAAATCTCTGCTGAAATTTAATTGTTAAACAGTTAGTTGGGGCAAATGCAAAATAGAACAAATGAAAACAAACTACTACCAGACACATAGTGGTTTTTCAAACTAAACTATTGGCGAGTGAAGACAAGGCAATGCAGAGAATATGTTCTGATAATTCTGTATGTTTCAGAACAACTGTGTAGATATCATTATTGTTTGAAAATAACACTGAAAAAAAAAATTTGCCAAAATTTCATTGTCTGACAACTTTTACTCCCCAGTAGATCTACAAACACGAAGTAGCAAGTTTCAACTAGTTTAATTCATCATGTGGAAGGTCAATAAAAAAAACAGTTAAGAATTTCACCTATTTTGATGTGCAACTTGGGTGCTTCCATTTAACTTACACATACTGCACTCTGGGGGTAATGGAAACAACTAAGCTGATATCTTTTTAGAAGATCAGAATTTGATGTAAGTTATATTTGAATTGATTATTACAGAAAGGGCATAAGTCACATTTTTTTCAAAATTGAGTTAGCTGTGGTTTTTCCATGCTTGCATGTATAGACATCGACTAGTGTAGCAGGGAAGTCAATTTTTCGTTTAGTGCAGAAAGGGTGTAAGTCCCGGACTTATGCCCTTTCTGCACTAAACACGAAGGAAGAAATAGTAAATCATAGAAGGACTAGATTTTTTGGCATAATGAAGTAAAAACAAATAACTCCTTTGCTCTAACATAATTTTGGTAATGGTAGGTTCGTCAGTTCGGGGGGTTAGGGGGGGGGGATTCGAAATCACGGAATCCAAATGATAACTTCTCAGGGGTTTTATTAATATCATTCTAGGAACTGCAAAAAAACTGTATGCTTTCAGTGAGATGTATGCCGGTCAAAATAAGAACACTGCAGGAGATTTTTTCTAGAAATAACACTGAAGAAATTTAACAAGATTGCTGATGACTTTCCTCTGAGAGGACATTCGTTTGTCCTTTGCGAGCGGGATCTTGGGACAGTAAAGCGAATGTTTAACTGATATGACAGATTATAACTATGTGAAATCCAATCTCTTATAAGTGATATCCTGAAATAACATCAAGATTCAGCGTCAAATCTGTTGAAAACAATGAAATCTGTAACTGCTTAAACAGGTGCCCTTCATTTTTTAAGAAGATTTATCTCCCAAATTGAGATTTCAGAAAAAGATTCTACTGGGTGACAAATGTTTTCAATTATCAACATTCATGATGCTTAAATATTCAATAGAACATCAAAGGAACGGCTTCAGACTAGCTATTTTATAGACGGTTTTCAAGAGAATATTGCAAAGTGTAACGCTTGTCGGCTGAACTACCTTTGCCAAAATTGAGTATAAAGGGAAAAATTTCATATTGTTGAAAGAATAACAAATATCAAGATGATTATTCAGTGCAATTTTGAACACAGTCATACTAATATGTATATCAAACTTGGTACGCAAAACTAGACAAAAGAAGGATAGAAAAAAAGATTTCCATGGAGGATGTATTTGATGAATATGAATATAGTTTTACACACATGTAAAACTTTTGCTTTTTATCTCATTTTGTTAGATTTTGTATTTTTTTTTTTTTTTTTTTTTCATTTTGTTACGCCAGACTTTTCCATTTCACTGAAACAAGATGAGAGAAAGAGGAAAATACACAATGCATTTTCTTAAGATAATGAATTTATGAATACGGACTTTACTAATTATTTTTGTCACTTTGTAACATTATGTTTTATTATCATAAATCAGTTCGAAACAAATCTGTTTCACTTGGTTTACAATTTCATCACTGTAAACTAGTCTTACAGGATATTTATTGTAGAAAGGGTATAAGTCCAAATTAAAAAAAAAAAATTAATTTCAGTGATGAAATGAAATGTAATTTAAGGTGAAGCAATGGTCCTACTTATAGCTAGATTAGTCATAAAAATTTTCGTAGAATTTAGTTCATTTCTGAATGAAATAATCACTTATTATTGATTCCTGAAAAGTTGCATTAGTTGGACTTATGCCCTTTCTGAAATAAACGATTCATTTGTGTGTGTATCTTACACATTAAAAAATCCCACAATATCTACCCATCCATCTATATCATTCAAACTCCTCAAGAATAGTATGGAGTATAACTGTAGTCATTCTGCAGTGTCGAAATATTTAACAAAAAAAAATATATTCAGAGCACACAGTGTTTCTCGTTCCATTTACTCTCTACTAAGTACTGTATTATCCCGCATTATCCGGCATGCGCAAAATTCGGAGGTCACCAGATTTTCAATAACACTTGTCTGGTCCTTTCCGGCATGCCGGGAAAATAGAGGTTAAGGAAAAAAATTAATACTATAAAAGTGTATATTCAGCTTAAAAATGAATATAAGTTCTATACATATCTTATTAATTTTTATAAACAGTTTATTTTTTTTAATATTTACTAACAATGTCATTTGTTATTTTAACAAGAAAAATATTGTTTAATAACGAATAATTTTATGAAAATTAAATTAAAACTAAGGAAGCAAACATTCAAGCACTAACTTACCGCCTCTAAACCAGTGCTAAAGAATTTACCATAGCTATTCAATAAATAAAAATTTAAATTACTTCTCTAAAAGGAACCTAAAATAATTTGTTTTTAAAAAAATATGACCAAATCCCTTTAAAGACGATTGCTTCTGAATTGATTATACTCTATTGGCATATAATTAAATCCACTAATAATGACCTACCATAAATAACAAGCACATATTATATGTAATACACATTTTTTTTTTTTGAAAGAAGGTTACTTTCAGGATTTATTTTTTTTTTTTTTCCTCACAGTAGTTTGCTTTCTGACTGTAACTGAATGTGGAAATTTACTTTTCTTTTGTTGCAAAATAAACCTAGAATTATACGACATGCCAGAAAATTCAAATTTCCTGGCATGCTAGTCAACCTCGTTTTTTTCTGGCATGCCGGGTAAAATGCAGGGTAATACGTATATGCGATGAAAAATTAATTAAGTATTAAAATTTAATATGAAAGTCATTTATTTATTTTTTTTAAAGTAATGTGGCTAAAATGACTAAAATTTATGGGCACATCTACAGACAGAGCTAATATGAACAGGGTTGGATTTATAATTTATTGCCTCTAAAAATCTACTTTGCAATCATTCTTCAATATTTCCACCTTGAAATCTCATTCTTGACTGACTGCAAGGAAATCACATGAATGAAGAAAATTAATTATATAAGATACAGAAATTCAGATACAAAACCTGCTATTTTTCTCTTCATGGCTCAAGAGTGCAACTAAGTCACAAGGCTCAAAATCTTTCAAAGTATCCTGCCAACTTAGAGGCAATTTCGACCACAGATTTTCCACAAAAAAGTCCTAAAGAGCACAATTCATCATTTTTCTTATAAATATTGTATGATTTCAAACAACCAAAAAATAACAAAATATTTTACAGAATCCAGTATGCCATGTTTATAGAAAATTTAACGAAAAATGAGCATATTAAATATTTGAATTTACTTTCAAATTTCGAGACATGAAATATAACCAACCGTTTAAAATCACAAAGAAATAATAAGAAATATTAGTCAGACATCAATATAAGGTCACCCCCGTATAAAATCACTTTTCTAAAGTCCTGGCTCACTGAACAAGAATTCTATGTTATGGTCAGGTTCTAATACAGTAATTGTGAATAAAGTCACTTTTCTCTGAATCTGAATGATTTCAGTGCCTAACAGATTCACTCTAAACGAGTTTTTTTGCAATATATGATCCTTAAAACGTGAAATGTCATTTATCCTACAAACGTAGCATGAAGTGTAGATAATGCAGCTGGAACTGAGTATCACGACAGTGATACTAAAAAATGAAGCACTAACACAAACATTCAGCGTGCGCACGTCGTGAGACATTTGTTTTGCCATGAGAAAGCTAAAGAGAATTTCTTTTGGACCCATTCTGCTTAAAGTGGAAAAAAATCTCAGCAGTGCTGCAGTATTGATAATTTTAAATAAGGTTAGTGGTGCATCAGTACCTTGCTTGACATTTTCCACATTTGTATGCAGCTTTATTCTAAGTGAAAACTTTTAAAAATCATTTCAAAATTTTTTATTGATTCCAAATTTATATTTGATTTAAACTGATTAAACTATTATACCTAATTAACTGATATATATTTGAATGTATTAAATTTTGCAAAGAATTAATGTATATATGTAATGTATAACATGCTTATTTATTAACAAATATATCGCCGGCTCAGAGCAACAGTAAGACATCTAATCCGAAGAATAACACTAAGATATCCTACTGCTGCTCTGAGGTGATGATGTATGAATCGGTTATAAGGTCACTCTGCTAACAAGGTTAGTTTCACGAAGTCCTAACTGGTGACCTTAATCCAGGCCTGACTACATACATGACTACAGGAAATGTGTAGAAGAATGTTAAATTTTCAAAAGAAAATATAATTTTCATTAAAACTTTAGTGTTAAGGTTTAATTCATATAAATGATGGATGAACAAAAAGTGTTTCTCAAGTATTATCATGCCATATTTTATAACAATAGTACAGCTATCCCCAAGTATTTTCATACTATGCTTTATAACAACTGTAGCCATATAACAATTTTCCATGGCTCATACTTCTTTTCTCACAAAAATCATCAAGACTTTTTCGGAACTATATCAAGACTTTATACGATAGGAAGATCAGCAACAATTACATATGCTATGCAAAGTCAGGGCCGCTGAGAGCCAAGACAGACACCTAGTCAGTATTGTCCCTGCCCCCCCCCCCCCCAAAAAAAAAAGAAGAAAAAGAGGAATGAAAAAAAGGAAAAGAAAGGGAAAAAATAAAGAAAAGGAAGAAAGAAAAAAAAGGATAAAAATCAAAACTGTCAAGTAGAAAGCAATTAATTCTATTTTAAGTTCCCGAACAGTAAATATACCAAAAGAGTACATTTTACCAACTATCTTTATTTCTCTAGCCTGTTTTTTTGTTGCTATGAGAGATCTTCCTCAATCTATTTCCTTGATTTACCTCTTATTTCAAATCTTATCGTTCAGACTAATGATGAAAAATAAACCCACGGTCTAAAAAAAAATTCTGTCAAAAAAAAACTGTTTAAAAGCATTGGACTGAGTTTTTCAGTTCAATTTATAAGTTTAACTTGCGCTACGATTGACAGAGCTGAGTGGGTCAATCAGTAGAGCCATCGGCTGGTAACCAGCAGATAGAGTGCTTGGGCCTGCCCTGGACGGTCTGCAAAAATCACAAAATTAGACCAATATCACGCATTACATGTACACTTACCATACAACATGTAATGTGAGGCAATAAAATAAATGAGCCATGAAAAGCTTCTTGCTTTTTCCTTGATGCAGCCTGTATAAAGTGACTGCTATTTGAAAGTTTCTTTTTTTTTTAAAGCTTTGGCTCAGGTCAGAAAACTAAAGCATAATGTAAGCTAAAATATATGTGTCAGGTGTAAGATTTCAGACTACAAGGGAATAATTTTTTGTTCAGAAAAAAAAATAGTATACAGAAATGTAGATTCTTTTAATGACAGTTTTTGACCCTTTGTACTAATAAAAAAAATTACTACCACAAGTTGAAATTATGCTTTTCATGTAGTTAAACTATGAATATTTATTAGAATACGAAGTAAAACATTAAAATTACTAACAACTTGATGGGTAAAAT
Source organism: Uloborus diversus (assembly GCF_026930045.1). NCBI lineage: Eukaryota > Metazoa > Arthropoda > Arachnida > Araneae > Uloboridae > Uloborus > Uloborus diversus. The sequence goes on from NC_072740.1 coordinate 17,172,175, forward strand.
ATATATATTTTTTTCTTTTTTTGGCAAAAAACAAATAGATAGTCACATTTTTACTACGTTCGAAAAGCTATGCTTAAAAAAAGGAACTTAGTTCAACTGATTTTGTATTTTAACCGTTCGGTTAAATGATGAACATATGCTGTCATCTAAGCCATAGCGGTTCAAGCAGCCTGTGATAACAAATTGTATAACTTTTCAAAAATAAAAACACTTTTCTTCAATATCTTATCTTATGTATTATTTCAGTGGATTATTTTGCTATCGGTATGCGAGATTTTTCTTATTTCTTGAAAAAAATTCCCCCTCATTTTAAAGCTTATCGGGCCTGCAAATGAAGAAAAATAGACCTACGGTTTAAAAATCAATTTTTGGAAATGCTCTTTACTGTTGCAAAACCTTCATGCAGCCTGTAGTTCTTATGCAGATTTTTCTTTTTTTTAAGCAAAAATCTAAGCCAATTTTTAATTTTTTGTGACGCTTTGAGGAAGAAAAAAAAAATTTCACAATTCACCTTTTTTTTAAAAAAAATAAAGTTATAAACCACTGGACTTAACTTTGACTCTGTAAAGAAAACTAAGCATAATGTAAGCATAAAAAAGTACTAGTTAAAAATTCAGACCTCTATGGAATTCTTTTGGTGCAGAAAATTTTTTTCATTTGCATGCTGAAATGTAGATTTTTCTAATAGCATTTTTGACCTTTTTGTATTAAATAAAAAAATAGTACCCCAAAATGAAATTACCCGTTTCACCTAGTAAACCTTTAGCTATTTATTTGAATATGAAGTAAAACATTAAAATTACTATCAATTTCAAGAGTAAGAAACAATTTTCTTCTCCTCTACCTTTGGCAAAAAAAAATTGCATTTTGTCAACATTTGAAAAATTACACTTAAAAAACGGCCTCAGTCTAACTGGTTTTGATTTAGTATTTTAAGTGTTTGATTAAAAGAAAAACATGTGCTGTGGGCAAATGACAAAACATAAACCCGTGGTCTTTTTTTTTTTTTTTTGGCAAAAAGCTTTTCTGCTGTTTTTCATTACACATTGCTTCAACAGGGTTCATACCCTTTAGGCAGAAAAAAATTCAAGCACTTTTCAAGTACTTTTCAAGGTAAAAAATTTTGTTTTCAAGGCAATATCATAAATTTATACTAAAAATATTGTATGCAGATTTCATTTACTACAAACACATGGAAATAAGGCAATAATACAAAAAAGTATAGGAAAACAAAATTGCTTTTTCTACAACGAGAGACGCTTTGATGAAAGATCTACTGCGTTGAAAGTTTTTCTGAAAATGTTTGAAAAGTATACCAAGAGGTTTAATTTTGAGGTTTTTCAAAGGTTGCAGCAGTCAGAGGTTTGTAGATTTTCTAGTATCAGCAAATTAATACTTTAAAAAAAACCTTTCACAAGTGCTTTTAACTTTTATGGGAAGAAACTAAAATACCCAAGTTCAATGGCATTGTCAGAGATGAGTTTTTGAAGTCACTCCCCCCCCCCCTCCGGTTTCAACATTTATTTCCAATATCTATTCAGTGGTACAATATAAGGGCGGTTAGGACAAAAACACTACCCAGAAAGTTATTTCAGTTTGCACTATTAAGTTCTAATAGTATTAGGTTTGCAAATCATTTATAAGTATGCAAATCAATTATTCGTATGTATTTATTAGCTGTTCAGCCAATAAGGCATTTCAACTGTCCTCGAGTAAATTTAAAAATTAGGAAGTAAGAAAAGTTTATGAAAGTCCACAGTCCAGTCTCTTCACCTCAAAATATACAAAAGCAGCTTAAGCAGTGATAAATACTCTGAATGCAAACTTGAGTCTATTCAGCTTTCATTGATTAACTTGCAATCAGGGCCGGATTACTAAATAGGCAAAGTAGGCAGTAGCCTAGGGGCCCCGAGGTTCTGAGGGGCCCCGGAGAAATATATTAGTTGAAAATACGTTAAAAAAAGTTAAATTTTCCTCAAAAAAGGCCCCTCCCCCTTCCCTGTTTCTATGCAATAAAAGTATATGCGTGTGCACGTTTGTGAGTGAAAAATTTAGACACTGCAGATCCCCCCCATACCTCTCCCCCCGTTTTTTGATCTTGCCATGGCTCTAGGGGGCCCCATCACTTCTAATGCCTATGGGCTTCCGAATCCTTAATCGGGCCTTGCTTGCAATAGACAATAAATGTGCAAGTTGAGATTTATAGAGCCATATTTCGAAATTGAAAAGATTCACAAGAAGTTGACATATATTATGACAAAAGTAGTTGGGAAAAAAAGGGTTATTGTTGAAATTAGAATTTAAATTTAGAAAGGCAATAATATTCAGGTGTAATTGTGATTTGTGAATTCATAAAAAATCACCTGAAAGTTTCAAAGAGTAAAATGGAGCGAGGGGGGGGGGAATAATTTTTAAAACTAAGACCCCTATTACTTGAATATACATATGTACAACAATAACTTTTGCTATGAATACAATTCATAAAATAGTTTATTAAGTCAAAATATTCTGCATAGAAATACCATGCCCAGGGCCTGTTGATAACCAGCAACAGGCACTGGGCCTAGCTAGGCTGGTACTGGTCAATTTATTAGATCCAAATGAAGATGAATGACCCTCCTTAAGCGTTCTACCCCTTTGCTGATTAAAGCCTCTTTCAGTAAGCTCCAAGTACCCACAACCTTAATAAAGTAGTAACTTTGAACATTTGAGGAAAAGGGGAAAATTGGAGATATAGGGAGGTAAAAGCATAAAAACGAACACTATTGAATTTCAAGTGAATAATCATAACACAACCACCCCTGTTATACACCTTATTTATTTTAGCAGACATAAAAAAATGATGTACTTATAAACAAAATTATATAAATCAACTTTATATTTAAAATACAAACTTTAAGTTAATTTGTTAGATGCTCAACTGCTGAAATTTAAATTTTTTTAAAAAAAATCTGTTATGACCAAAAATTAGGTAAAGATAATCATTCAAAATTGCAAAAATAAATAAGCAAATAATTAAACAAGACCAAGATAATAAATTCTTTAACTCTTTAGTTATTAAAATAAAAAATAAAATAAGCTAATCTGATGTAGCAGTATCAAAATAACTACTAATTGCCAAAAATATAAAAATATTTACAAAATGCAAAAGGATTGAGATCTCAAACAAGGGAAGCAAATTTTCGCGAATTAAGTTTAATGTTGTCATGTTTCCCATAAAATAAGCTTATATTTTACTGAAATTAAACATAAAATATGCTAATCTACGGTAGCAAATATGAAAATAACATCCGGTTAGTGAATATATTTAAATATTTGCAAGATGGAAAAAGATTGAAATTTCAAACACGAGAAGCAATTTTTCGCAAAGTCTGAGTTCGTTCGACGTGGCATGTTTCCCATGAAATAAATTTATTTGTTTTTGATTAAAATTAAACAAAAAATATACTAATCTAAGGTAGCATATGCGAAACTAACATTTGATTAGCCAAAATATGTAAATATTTGCATGATGCAAAAAGATTGAAATTTCAAACACAACAGCAATTTTCCACGAAACCCGAGTAAGTTCAATGTTGTCATGGTTTCCAAATTAATTACTTTGTTAGTTAATGAAATTAAACAAAAAATAAACTAATCTAAGGTACCATATGTCAAAATATCTTTCGGTTGTAAAAAACATCAAAATATTTACAAGATGCAAAAGGATTGAAATCCCAAACACGGAAGCAATTTTTCGCGATGTTGCATACTGAACACATGTTCAGAAAATTGCATTGGTGAAATACTTTTTTAAAACTTCTAAGCACAATTCGTTGATTTTTGAGAGAATTTAAGCACTAAGAAACTTTTTCAAGGTTTTAAAACTTTTTCAAGGTTTTCAAGCACTTGAAAATGAACTTTTTTTTTCAAGCACTTTTCAAGGTTTTTCAAGGGCGCGAACCCTGTTCAATGAATAACATTCGAAAACAAAGGCACATTTTCTTGGTTGGTTCAAGCAATCAGAATGGCTCCAGTTTGAATCCATGCCAATAAAAATTGCTTGTTTATATTTTTTTACCCGTCAGAGTCTCACATAGGCAGGATTGTATTTGCCAGAACCTGTTTTTTTATATGCACAGTTACTGCTTTTTCACGAGTAAAAACTTTTAATGATACTTCTGTTTGTATTTGAAAATGTATACATCACAACATTGTATTTAACGAGGTTTTGTTACTGATGTCATAAAATTACATGCCTTCTTTCATGCGTTTCCTTATTTTCATTTACTTTTTTTGATTGTTCTTCATAATGAAATTTTTCATCATATTGAAATTTTTCAACTATGGAATGCCACATGAAACAATTCAAAGCACAGTGCAGAGTTCCGCATGGGTCGACTGGTTATAATTTTAAATTCAGGAGTACTGCTTGCTAATTAATTCAAAAAGAAAAATAATGCTTGGAAATTCACACATCAAAACCAAGTTTTCATACACTGAAACTAAGTATATTCACAATTCTTACTTCAAAGCAACACTTCCTTGCTTTTGATTTGTGAAATGATTTATAACTTCATTGAATTGAAGTCTTATTATAATTATTCTACAGAAAGATTTTTGACATTTAATTATGTGTAGCAAAAATTCTCACACTTTGAAAACAAACACTGAAAAATTATTAAGAGCATATGTGATGTTGTGCAAAATACAAAAAAAAAAAGGGAAAACGGAAAGAAAATGCACAAAGCATTTATTAGGAATCTCCATTCCTTGTAAAACCATTGATTGTACCTACATTTGAAGTCAAAAATTTTTTATAAAAAATAGCTTTAAACAACGAGAATGTTAAAAAGGAATTACAAAAACAATTACTTATCACTTACCAAAATGTAAGCTTCGGTCAATATGGATGAATGTTTAAGAAATACAGTAATGAGCTTAACATGATGCTTAATGCTCTCAATAGTTCTTTGGTCACAGACTATAATTTCATTATCTTTGAGCAAATTCATTATAAATATGAAATGGGACGATTCCGATTTACTCCAGTTTTATTCCGTTGGCTTCAGTCTTCAACATTCAATTGAGCGTTTCACAATAATCAAACACATTCCCGAGTTTATTCCGGTTTTTTATCCAACATCTTTTTTTGCAACAGACCGTTATTGATTTTTATGAAGTTTACGTTTAAGAAATATGCTACTTATACTTACAAAAAAGAATAATAAAATAATTGTGATCAGGAGGCTTAATTTCTAACAAAACAAGTGCAGAAGCCTTTTAGACTTCAGAACCTGCTTTGGCACGTATAAATCCTGAATTCCGTCTAAAATACAAAAAATCAAGAGATAAAATTGGTAAGAAGTGCAGGCTCAGCTACCGTGAACAAACTGAGCCTAGGTCGTAAAGGAATGTAATCGAAATTTGTTGACAGAATATAATTCTAATGGTGGATACCGATCTCATTCCGAAACTTTTAAATTTTACGCCTGCTCTAATACTCTTATGTTACAGAAATATTTTTGGTCTTCAGTTTGTGGTTAAAACACGTTTTCGAGTACGTGCGGTAAGTATCGCAGGAGCCACATTTCAGACTTGGAAAAAGTGAATTTTTCTCAAGCGAGTGCATGTATGTTTGTAAAACAAATTTCTCTTGTTGCCAAAAAATGAAAGTGATTTTCACAGGACTACATGGAGCAGCTACATCTGAAGTCAATGCGCCCTATGGACCCCATTCAGCTGACGTCATTGTAGGTATAAAACGTCCCTGCAGTGCATTGTGGGAACAGTAGCACCTACTATCGTGCCTACTAGAGTCCCTACATGAAAACGTTTTCATATAGGGACTCTAGTGACTACTGAAGCGCAACTGTAGTGCCTACAGAAACTCGTTTTATTTAATAATCACTGGACTTTATAGCAATCTGAACATGAGTAAGACTTGTGCAGAGTTATGAATGCATGAAAATGCTGAGAAAAGGGATAAATTAAAAGATAATATGTTTTTTACCATGTTTCTAATGAGCAACCAAGAGGCTTAAAATCAGGAACCTACGATTATAAAAAGAGTATTTCGTACCAAATAAATTTTCAGCATTCTTTTACGATATTTCAAACTTTATAAGTTAAAAGCTTTCAAAAGACCTCTTTTTTTAAATAGAAAGAGAAGCTTTTTAAGTCGCAAAAACGCGCGTATTAATAGACGACAGAAATGGGTTTTCGCCTGCCACAGTACCCATAATGCCGTTGAATACAAACAGTGATGCAGTGATGGATCCAACGGGGGGGGGGGCGATCCCCTAATTGCCCCCCGTAACATTTTCCCCGTGAATTATCACCCCCCCCCCCCCTCCGGTTTGTTGTTCAAAAAATTTCCGGGAAAAGGTCACCAAACTCGCTCTTTCCCTTCCCCTCCCCCCCCCCCCCCAACAAATCACGAAAATCACATTCAATTGTATTTTTACGACTTAAATTCCAAACATTTTCCAGGGAGAGAGTCCCTCAACACCCTCTCACCAATATCATCGAAGATCGTCAAAATTTTTGAATTTTTGGACCTTCAATTTCGAAAAAAATCGCCGGAATCGAAAAAATTTTTGAAAATGTTGTTAATGAGCGCCTTCAATTACGTTTTTAAAACTTCAATTCTGAAAAAATTCCGGGGGAGAGCCCTCGATCTCGAGTCCTTCCCCTACATCATTGAAGACCCACTAACATTACGTCTTTGAAGTTTCAATATTGAAAAGTTAAGGGATAACTCCCTGACTCCACCCGTCCCTTAACGCTACCAAAGATAATACAAATACAAATGTGACGACCAGCAAAAGGCTCTTCGCCCAGCTAGGCTGGTCATAGTCAATTTATTAGTCCCCAACGAAGATCAATGGCTCTCTTAAAGCTATCCACCCTCTTGCTCATTACCACCTCTTCCAGTAAGCTGTTCCAAGTGCCCACAACCCTGCTAAAGTAGTAGATTTCCCTTATGTCCAGGTTAGCCTGAGATTTGAATAACTGAAAACAATGACCCCTCGTCCTGCTTTCCGTGCAAAAATTTTAACCCATTAACATCATTCATTTTTAGATATTTAAACAACTGAATCATGTTCCCTCTGACCCTCCTTTGCTCCAGGCTATACATATTAAGCCTATTATGTCTGGTATCATAATCTAAATCTGAAAGTCCCCTTACTAGTCTAGTTACCCTTCTTTGAACCCTTTCCAATACAGAAATATCTTTCCTCAGGTAAGGCGACCAAAACTGCACAGCATACTCCAAATGGAGTCTTACTAAGCTCCTATATAAAGGCAGAAGAACCTTCTTAGATTTGTTTGAAATAGATCTATTGATAAACCCAAAAATTCTGTTGGCTTTGTTACTTGCTGCACTGTTGACTAAACTTGAAGTCCTGATTTATTAAGATACCCAGATCAATAACATTTTCTGCCTGACTAATGATTGAATCCTTTAAAAGATAACTCGTACGCTTATTTAAATGACCTAAGTGTAGCACTTGACATTTCCCTACATTAGCTTCCCTACCCCACTTAGTAATATAATCTAAATCCTGTTGAAGCTGTTTTACTTGTTCTTCATTTTCTACAATCCGTATAACTTTTACATCATCAGCAAAACAATTCATGCTTCCAGAAATATTCTCATTGATGTCATTCATAAAAATAATAAACAAGAGAGGCCCTAAAACTGAACCCTGAGGAACCCCGCGTATAACATCACTCCATTTCGTATGATTTGCCCTTACAGCTACTCTTTGTTTTCTTCCAGTCAGCCAATTTCTAACCCAAAGTAAAGTTTTTCTTCCTATTCCTCTATCAGCTAGTTTTCTGAGAAGAGCAACATGCGGTACCTTATCAAAAGCTTTTTGGAAATCAACATAAACAACGTCCACACATTTTTTGTCATATAAAGCCAAGGTAACCTTGTCGTAGAAATGCAATAAATTAGTAGCACACGATTTATCTTTCATGAACCCATACTGCAAACTAGTCAACAGACTATTAGTCTCTAAGAAATTCATAATCTCAATTTTAATCAATGTTTCGAAATTCTTACAAACCATCGAAGTCAGACTTACAGGTCCATAATTCCCAGCATTACTTTTAGACCATTTCTTGAAGAGTGGTGTTATGTTAGCCTGCTTCCAGTTCACTGACACTGTTCCTGAGTTAAAGAAGCATTTAAAATATTTAAAATAACATACACTAATTCCTCTGCACATTCAACTAAAATTTTTGGATAAATATTATCTGTTCAAGGAGCTTTAGTTGCTTTAACTTTTTTTTTAAATGAAATATAACCTCCTCCCTGGAAAACACAAAATCCTCAAGCTGCATAATAGCTTATGTCTTACTAGTGTCAACTGCTGAGATACAGTTATCGTTAAACACACGGGGGAAAAAGTAATTAAAAACATTTGCAATATCCCTATCGTTTTGGATTAAATTTCCATGCTTATCAGCCAGTGGCCCAATCTGACTATTTCGAGCTTTCCTAGAATTAGCGTAAGCAAAATATCTTTTAGGATTCCCATAAATGTTATCTGCTAGCCTTTGCTCCAATTCCCTTTTCCGAATTCGTACCAAATGCTTAAAATTTCGTCTCGCCTTACAATACTAGAGCCTATCTGCACTCTGAACAGTTCCCTTAAACTGACGAAAAGCCACTCGCTATAATTTAGAGCTTCTTTAATCTCTCTGGAGAACCACATGGGCCAAATTTTTGTGCTAACACCTTCTCTCCTAAATGGAATTCCATCCACTGCTGATCTACGTCGCTATTTTCCAATCCTGACGAAAAAACCTCTTTCAAGCTCTACCTAAGTGCAACAAAATCAGTGTTTCTTAAATTGGGTACAAACATGAAATTTTCAACTTTGTACACTTCAAATTCAATCCAGAACCTAATGCTGTTATGATCACTATCTCCAATATGATCCCCTATACACAACCCCTGAACAGAACTTCTTACATCACAGAAAACTAGATCCAAAATCGCCTCTTCTCGAGTCCCCTGAGTTACGACTTGATCTGAGAAACAATCACCAATTACTTTTAAAAATTCCTCTTCTCTTCCATTACTAGGATAAAAATTATTCCAATCAATACCCGGAAAATTGAAATCCCCCATTATGATGACGGATCCCTTACTGGACATGTCACTAATATTACGATACATCTGTTCATCTTGTCCCTGGCTTGAATTAGGTGGCCTATAAATATTTCCAAAGCGCAATTTTTTGCCCTTATTGCTCATCAGCTCCAGCCAAACCATATCAATATCAGTAGGTTTATCATTTATGACCAATTCATTGCAAATGAAATTGTCCCTAACGTAAAATAACACCCCACCATCTTTTTTGCCTACTCTATCTTGTCTAAAGAATTTATACCCAGCAATATGTAATAAATCTGCACTAGAGTCTCTATATGAAAACGTAGTTTTCAATAACATCCAACTTCTCATCTATAATTATGCTTTACAATTCTTCCATCTTGTTCCCAATACTGCAAGCAATTGGTATAGTAAACTTTAAGCATCCCCATATTGCATTTATTTAACACCCTGAAATTTCCTAAATCACAATTGCTAAAATTACTACTCTTGTTCAACACTTTATTTTCATTTCTAGCAATACCCAAAAATTTTTCTTCCTTTCGATACCTGATGCTTGAACCATGCCCCCCCCCCATTCAAAATTAGTTTTTTGGTTCCGAAGCCCCTAAAATCAATTTCCATTTTGACCCCTTTAGAGCTGAGATGCAGGCCATCCTTATCAATACAATCCCGTTTACAATGACTCCGTACATCAATGAACCTGATACTACGCTTTTCGCAAATTGATGTAGGTAGCAGGTTCATACACCTAGCACGTTGATTTAGCCAGCTCCTATGCGCTTTATACCAGGGAAGCAAGCCAACCACATTGACATTGGTCGAACAGTTAGTTGCTTTGGCCAACAGGGACTCACATTCCTTTGAAAACTCCTCATTTATACCGTGACCTACATCATTTGTTCCCACCCACAAAGTAACCATATCCTCCTTATTTAATACCCTCTTTTTTTTCAGCAACCTTATTAACGTCTTTCATCCGAGCCCCTAGTGAATAACATCTAGCCACCTTACGCTTAACTCTTCCAACTGTATTAACCACCTCCTTTACCATCGAGTCCCCCAAAATTACACCCTTAGTTTCCCCAGTCTAACTCATTATTTGAAATTTCCCCTTTATCTATGAAATATTTACAGTACCCACTACATCTGACCCACAACCTAATGCTAACTGGGCTTCCAAAGTTAACATCCTAACTCTTATGTCTGAGAGTTCAGCACATTTAGTGCAAATATAATCCTCCTCAAAAACAGACTCATCCTCCCCCTTATACAGGCAGAACACATGACATAAGTCATAAGAGATCCGCCTGTCCCCCTTCCCACTCTTAAACTCTTTCATGATACATATAACACCCATTTTTACTCATTGATCAATCTAAAAGACACACCAGAATGATAAAAAATGCAAAAGAAACACAGAATAATACCACAAACAGCAAATATAGCAGAAAATAAACAGAGTTGCTACACCCAACAAAGCACACAAATCAAAAACTAGGAGATCACCACATGTTAGGCTTAGCTCCAAAAAATGCAAAAACTCTTCAAGAATACAATAAAAGCAAAAACGAGCCCCCAAAACAACACAAAGCTAAATTACACGATGAAATACAATAAAAAAACTAAAAATAGACAGTAGTAATCAAAAAATACAGTAAGAAACCACTTAATTTGATTAGCAGCAATAAAACTCCCTGCAAAGAGACGGCTAAACATCACGTTTCAAGGCTCCAATTTCGAACAATTTCCGATGGAAAGTTCCAAACCCCGTTCCTTTCCCATACGTCATAAAAAATGGCTTACAACTGCGTTTTTGAGACTTCAATTTCGAAACAATTTCCGGAGAGGAGCCCCCTTGTTCTTCTTTCCTCATCTTTCAACATCATTCAAAGATCATCTAGAACAGCGTTTTTGGAACTCCCACATCGAAAAGTTTCTAGGGAAAAGTTCTATACCCCATGTCTTCTGCTACATCATCAAAGATGGCCTACCATTGTGTTTTTAGGACTTCAATTCCAAAAAAGAATTCTGGGGGAAAGCACTCGAACCCCCTGGTTTTTAGCATTACCAAAGATCTCTAAAATTGCGTTTTTGAAGCTCTAATGTCATTAAACGACTGGGGAAAAATCCTGAATCTCATCCTTTCCCTTCAAGAAAACAAAGATAGCAAACAAATGCGATTTAGAAAATACACCCTTAAATTTCAAAAAAAATAAAAAAGCGGAAAGGGACCTCCAAACCTCCTTTCCTCTTATTAACCACCAAATAGTCTAAAAATGCGTTCCCAACAAAAAATTTTGGAAGAAAGCCTGCAAATACTAATACCTATGCACGAATATTAAACAACTGATCAACAAACAAATTCATAACTATCTTCAAATTTTATTTACAAATGCAATTTAAGTACTTCATTATGTTCGGTACAAAAACTGATAAAAAGAGATGCCAACTTTTACTTATACTGCAACCTTTCTTTTATAAAAAAAAAAAAGTTCAATTGAGGATCTGAATAGCTACTGAAAAAACTTCACGAGTCTTCAAACGAATCAAAAGTTGAAGGGTTCAATTTAGATAAGAAATCCAGAATATATAAGTAGAAAATCTTTTTTTTTTTTTTTCAATTTTTTATGCTTGTGCGTGTGTGTGTGTGTGTGGTAGTTGAAACACTTATAACTTTCCTTCAAAGTCTTTGAATGATACACACTATCCGAAAAAATAAAAAGCAACATGCTTCAGTTCTTAAACTTTTTTAAAATGTTATTTTTATTAGTCTCCCCCCTTTTAATGCATTGCTCTATCGCCCCTCCCAACAGGATCGTCTGGATCCGCCACTGCAGTGGTGTAAGGTGAAAACACCCAGGATTTCTATGTCCCTTTAAAAATTGTCCTGCCATTTTGTGCCAAGTGCACGTGTCCTAGGACTAGCCGCCATATGTGACCCACCGAAGGCCAAGAAAAAAAAAAGGTATGTTCGAATAGAGCAACCGGTTAACCCGGGTGGTTGATTTCATGACGAGTCGTTAGTACGATCCCGTACAAGTACATCGGAACACAGTTCGGCATGCCACGGTTCAAAAGCCGCACACCATAGTTGCCTCTCCCTATAAAGGAAAATAGCGTATTCATACTCACAGTTCACTATACAAACCTTGCATTGTCTTTATACTAAACTTCTAACTTCTTATACTAACATTTTCTTTTGACTTCAAAATCATGCATGATTAGAGGAAAAAATCTATTTGAGCATAAATTTCCAAAAAGTTTCGGTCGGTAAATTTTGCACTTAACTCAAAATAATGATTGTAAGGATAAAAGTAATTATCGAATTGTTACTTATACCGTAGACTGGTAAAAGAAATCTCATTTTTTCACTTATACTGTGCGTCTGATTGCTTTTTATCAATATATACAAGAATACATGGGTGTGGCATGCATCCCGGATGCTGCAATTTCTCTTGCTTTACCGTATTTGTGAGTGTAACTTGAACAAATATGATTAATACGGAAGTTTATTTTTTTTTTCCTGAAGATCTACGACGCGACTCGTATTGCAACGAGCAACGCTTCCAAGAGTTTTTGTTGAAAAAAAAAAAAAAAATGCAGCGTGAAGTTTTTTTACCGGGTATTTGAGGTTAGTAGGGGCGAGGCCGAAACTCTGGTTTTACCCAAAAAGTAAGTGTAAAGATTACGAAATAAACCTTAGTAAAAAACAGTTTTTTTTATGTTTCAAAATGTTTTTGGGGGAGGGAATAGCCCTCTAAGTCTCCCTACTTGTTACAAATGTTGCACTTTTGGAGTTACAATCTCCAAAAGTAACGGATGAAGGGGGGAAAACGGTGGTCGAATTTGGATTTACCGGCGATTTTGCGTAAGAATCACCAAAAATGGTGACAAGTATTTTATAAGGTTTCTTTTTCTTTTTCTTTTTTTGCCCCGCAGTGTGTAGTTGTTGTAATACCTTAAAATATTTCGATCAAATAATGTATCCATAATTTTGTTTCTCTTCTCAAAAGTTAACAAATGACTGATTTTCAAATTCAAGGGTGACCCAAAAGGTTATAGAAACTTTAAAAAATCATATAAAAAAAAGAAATTATGATTTTTAAAAAAAAAGGCAGTTCACAGCAAAGAATTCATTCGGGGTACATTCGAAAACAGGACCGGTGCGTGGTGCCTGTTTTAGAACCCAAGGAAGTCGAGTTTTTGAAAAACAAAGGAAAAAAAAAGTTCTAACTGAAAGTTTAAACTGTCTCCGGTAGATGACGCTGACATGGAGAGCTCCAGCAGAATTATAAAAAATTCGTCTTGCTATTAAAGATCGTAATGCCGGATGATTTCTATCGCTTTCAGAATCATATTAATACTTGATCAAGTGTTGTTGATGAAGTTGTTCTAATTGAACGAAGAGTGACATCACTAACATTGCGAAATTTTCTAACGAGAAAAGGCTGGAAGATAAAAAAAAAAGGTCCCATAAGAAGAATGGCTGCATCAAATCAAGAAGCTGGGTTATCTGCAATAAGTTTTATGTCGCATGCTATACCGCCACATTCTGCTGACCCAGTGAAATTATTCCTTCATTTGATGAAGGCAAAGTGATCACTCGAGCTTGTAAGATTGCTTGGTCACCCGACTTTACTCCGATCGACTTCTGGTTGTGGTGCTACTCAAAAATACTTTTATACTGTTCATTTCCTTCAATATGAGCCGAACTTGAAGATGGTTTGTCGCGAGGTTTTTGCAATGAATTCCGACATGGTACATGCAGCTGTAACGGGCGTTATGTTGCCTTAGCTACGTCATGCAACGTTCTGGAGGTTATGTTGAACAATTGCTGTAGTAGGAACGAATAAAATAGGCTTACTAGTGTCTTGTTTCTTTGGTTTTGGACGGTGAACGACCTCTAACCTCTACCCGTGAAACTGATAATGATGATGTGTATTTAACTGATGTATATATATATATATATATACATATATATATATATATATTTGCTCCTAAAAAAAATCCGGCTTTCTTTTGAGCCCATTTCGGCACGACCCCCTCCAACACCCCTCTTTGGGGTAATTTCTCCGTTTTTTATAAATTTTTAAAGTTTAAACGATTTGTGGCTCATCCTGTCTATTGAAGCAAAATTCAGTTGCAAGAAATATTTTGAAATCTCACGGAACGAGAAATGCTCCGTTTGATATTTTAATCACTTTTTTTGAAAGCTGTCTCAAAAGTTTAGTAATAATGATAATCAAGTAAATAAGCGTTTCGATAGTATTCTCTTAAAGAACTCACACTACATTTACACAAGAAAAGAAACTATTTCTTCTGCCAATCTTTTGAAATGCAACATTTTACCTTCGACTTAAACCATAAATACATAGTCTGTATTTTAAGTAATGATAATGAATTCAAAAATCAAAATGTTTTACAGATATCGCTACAAATCAATAGTAGTCTTCAAAGTATGCTCCTTGAGTGTCAACACACTTCTGCAGGCGAGTTTTGCACGCTTCTTACCCGTACCCTCGCTGAAAGTCAGCAAATGAAACATACTTCAGAGCATGCGTACAAGCCACTTTGACAACATCTTGTGCTCCGTAGTTGCGTTTTTTCAGAGAGGTTTTCTTAGAGAAAAATGGAAAAGTCCGTAGGGGCAACGTCGGGGTTGTAAGGAGGTTGAGGAATTGTTGTTATCACTTTTCGTCTGGTGTTCTGCAACTCCACGAAGCAGGTGTGACACGGCGCGTTTTCATGATAAAGCTTCCCATCAGCGGCAATTTCTGGTCGCACTCGTTTGACCCGTCTGCTCAATTTTTCGCACAAAATTTGATAGTTTATCTCTGTTCAATGCTTTGCTGCACTTTGAGCTTGCACTCGTGCACTGAAGGATATTTCATTAGCTGATTTTCAGGGAGCACGTACGAAGTTTGGAAGGAGTATACTTTGAAGACGATTAAAGTTTTGTAGCGATATCTCTGAAACATTTTAATTTGTGGATTCATTATCATTACTTAAAATACAGACGTGTATCTATAACATATTATACGGATGTTCTCAATGAAAAATTCATGTTTTTGCTTATAATTTCAATGAAGTAGTTAAATATTCTTAATTTCTGAGCTTTGAGTATCCATTGAATATTCTTTAATTACTGAAATCAATTTTAAGCCTTATTAGGACCAGTGACTTTTCAATGCGGCTAACGTCTTCAGTACAAAGAAACGAATTAGACTAATGAAAGAAGGAAACTGAAAATTTAATAAACTTTATTGAAGCGAAAAAGGCACTTTTCTTTATTCACATCACAAGTGCACATTTTACACTGTTAAGTGCGTTTATTATTGTTTAGAAGGATTAATACTAGAAAAAACATAGTTATGTACAAGACCAAATTTTTTTTACTTTGATTCGAGTTGCTTAAGAAACTTTCTTAAAATACATAAAATCAATCTGTAATAAAAAAATTTAAGTTCTGCAGGAATGCTGATACTGTACGGGCTTACCATGATTTGAGAAGTCCATAAAAAGAACGGAATCCTACTTTACTTTAATGGCTAATAGTGTATTAATTAGGAGTATAAATAGTGCTATTTTTTAAAAATATTTTAAAATGTTATTTATTTGAAGAAATATTTTTTATTCATGTTTCATAAATTCTATTGTTAACATATGGAAGCATTAATTTTTTTTATATATATACATCAAGTAATACTTTAAAAAATGTAACATACTTTTTTCATTAGTGAGTTGTACAAACAGGAAAAAATTCTGAGCACTTTAAAACATGAGTTATATAAGTAAAAGTTTGCATAAAACTGTACAAAATAAAATACAAATAATCATTACGTAAATATAAATCGAAAGTTTTCGATCTACATTTAATGACAACATAGAATGTTTTGTCGGAAGATTCAGTTATAAATATCAACGTAATGAAGCTTAACTCTTGATAAAAGTATTTGACACTCATGTCGAAATGGAGAAAGAGTAATAAAATCAAATCTTTCCACGACATGAGAACAAAAAGATCTATAGGAAGTTTTGAAGGAAATATTGCAAATCTGCAAATTCCAAGGTAAAAACAACTTTGTCTTCCTACCATGGTCAATAGGATGTTGGTTTACCTATAGCTTTCACCATGAGATTCAAGCCTAAATATGCTCTTCCAGCAACTCTGCTAAATTTGTTGCTGTTCATATTGCTGCTTGATCTTGCACCAGCTGAATGGTTGTCAATTTTAGGGACAGAGGTGCCTGATTTGCTTTGCACTCCCGTTACGACATCGTAAAGTCCTTGAATGAACATAATTAAGTGCCTCGTTGTCCCTTCACGCATCTTGGGCCATTTTGCTCCAACAGGACTCAGAGTCCCTTTGATTCCGAGACATTGATGAGTGAGGGAAGCAATGAGTCGCCGCAAAAGATCATCAACAATGTTGCTTGAATTTGGCACCAGGCGGGCAATGAAACGAATTAAATACTCAGTAGTATATCGTGTTCCCTTTAAAAATGAAAGTAAAACGTATGAATATCAATATAAATAATACATTTGAAGTTCCCAATTAGTGATTTGGTCATAAGAATAATAAGTAAAGAGCATTTTCATCTATTGGTGTAGAACTTTTTTAACATTCGTTTTGTTCTTTAATATGTTTTATTCGAAAAATTTACGGTTAAAAATGAATTTATAAAATTAGAATCTACACATCATCACCTCCGTTCGCAATGTTACTCAAAAAGCCTTCATTTCAACCATAGCTTATTTCCGGAATAAAATGTGGTGTGTGTGTATGAGAATATAAAATCAAGTTTGCTCTGGCAGTTTTTCTTTTTGCTACCTCCGTAAACGTAAGCACTCAATTTTAGCGCACTTTACCGAAATAATGAATTCAAGAAAGAAAGCATGAAAGAAGGCATAGATTCAAATTTCGTGGGAGGAAAAAACTACGAAAAAAACTTAACACTTGTACAAACATTTCATTGTACAAATCAAAACTGAAGGAAAATTTCAGTGAATCAAAAAGGCCCATCTGATGATCCTACTTTCCAATTTGTTTTCGAGTATTTAGTTACATGATTTATTCTGACTTCAGTTTTTGCGTTATTTATACTGCACAAGTCAAAAAAAAAAAAAAAAAAAAAATCATGCAATTAAATACTCGAAAACAAATTGGGTCAAGTAGGATCATGAGATGGGCCTTTTTGATTTACTGAAATTTTCCTTCAGTTTTGATTTGCAAAAGAGACTTAATGTTAAGTTTTTTTTTGTACATTTTTTTTCTCCCAAGAAATTTGACTCCTGTACAACTTTTGTTTCGAAAAAAGACGTATCAAAACAAGCATGTGCAGAATAGTTTTTTTTTTTTTTGAATTTTAACGGTTTTTTTTTCTTTTTGAAGAAGGATGGATGCATTCCAGTTCAGCAATAGCCCCTGGGAGAGAATTTCAAACCTTTAATCTAAGAATCCCACACGCTAAAAATATTTCTTAGCTCTCCCCCCTCCCCTCCCCCCAAAAAAGAGAGAGATAGAGAGAGAAAACTGCAGTGATTCTAAATATTGTTTTAGCTTTTCATTTAACGAAATCGAAAATATATATAAATAAGAGCTGCTGCGAATTGTTCTGTTGACAACACTGACAAACATAAGATATTGATTGATCGATTCATTATGGTTTCAGAAATGTATCCCCCCCCCAAAAAAAAAGCTGCAAATCTATAGTATTTTTAACATACAAATAGTACTTCGAAAGATGTCATTTTAAAGTTTTTATATTTATTTATCAAAATGTATAATATTTTCTAATGAAATAGCTTACAGTTAAGCACATTTGTAAAGTTTTACACAAATCGTTCTTACTCTGTTTGTTCATTTATTATGTATACATATTTTACCCATTCGGATTCGAAATTTTATATCGGAGGAAATTCTTGTTGTAATTTAATTCCATATTTTGTTTCTGCAACATTTGTGTACTTAAATATTGGCAAATATTCTTGAATTTAAAATAATTCAAATGAAAGATACATCATAGTCGGAATTTACTGAAATATAACTCCTAACAGTTTGACAAAATGAATTAAACATCAATTTTCTATTAACTAATGGTTTTCCTATAACAAAAGTAAAAATAAGAGAGATGTTTTGCTTTCAAAAAATGTTTTTTATGTTGAAAAGGTCCATTCTCTCGAAGTAATTCGATGCTTAAGTCAACTAAGGGACAGAGTAAGCTTATGTTAGAAAAATCGATGTTAGTATGTAGCAAAGAAGATTTGTTTAGTTCTAGGCAAACTTCCTCTTAGTACTGGTTTTTCCCCATGACATGAGTTGCACGATGTAACTTAATCTTTTCAGCAGTCATAAATTAAATTCCATTTTAAATTTTAAGGACTACTAAAAGAGTTAATTTAAACCTCACAGAATGAGTCTTTGATTTCGGAAACAGCTATTTGAAACAACAATTCATTACTATGCAAGAGCAAAAACACAATAATGTACAATTTATACCTTGTCTAGCCTCACGAGAGCATCAACTGGCTTTTCTGCTCTTATGACTATATATGTCAAATCATGCTTGGATAAAATTGGCTCCTGGAAATAAAAACCAATTACGTTATAATATTAAAAGTATTAAACTAATTGAACAAAAGCATATGGTGCAACGACTTCGAGGCTATGATTTTGTTTTCAAATCTATACAAACCTAATCCGGGTTTTAACGGGTTTAAAACTTAAATATACGGGGTGAGTGCAAAAGCTGAACCCGATTTCAAAAAGTCATATATTCGTAACTACTGCAAATATTGCCATAAATGATACATGAATTTAAAGTTAAATATACCAATCCCCCCCCCCACACACACACGCAGTAAAGTTCAACTGCACGAACGTGAAATAACACATTGTGCAAAATACTCAATTATAAATGCACTATGTTAGAGCCTTTCGTTACTCTACATCATCTAACTTGTAATCCAGTTCGTTCCACATATTTCGGAATATGGCACTGTCGATGGTTCGCAAAGCTGCACAAATGCGTTCTTGTTTGTTTTTCTAATGTTTTTGGCATAGGGAGTGGATAAATAGTCTTTGACGTAACCCCGTAAAAAGAAATCGCATGGTACAGTAGAACCTCGATTATCTGATCTAATTGGAACTGCTAGTGCCTCGGATGTCGGAAATCTCGGTTAATAGAAACTTTGTAGAAAATCTGGTCAAAATAGCAAACTTTTAAAATGTATTAATTAAAAATACAATAGAATATTTTTAAAAGATGAAAATGAACATATAAAAAGTAATATTTTAGTTAAAAAACTAAAATAGGAAAATAACTTGTAGTAAGATTTAAAAAATCAATTTAATTTTTGTACAATGCCAAGTTAGATATTAAAACATGAATTAAAAAAAAATCAAATTTCCAGAATTTTTTTTATATTCAAATAGAAAATTCATCATTTCATAAAATATACATTATTTTCTTTGAAAAATAGACTTCATTATCGGCTCGGTTAACAAAAACCTCGGTTAATCGAAGCTCGATTAATCGAGGTTCTACTGTATTTGGAATAAGCTGATGGACTGCAGATTTGACGTTTGTCGCTTATAGAAAACCGAGGCGCACGAACTTAAATATTTGGGAAGGTGGACATTCTCAATTTGCGAATAGAACTCCAAATTTTGCCCAATGATGACAATTATACCAAATGATACTACTAATTTCGCCGAATGGTGATAACTTTGCCGAATTGTCAGATAAAATTTGCCGAATAAAGACAATTTTGGAAGGTCACAGTCACCTCCCATCGGGAGTGGTGCCCCTGGTAGCAAAAGACTCATACACCAAATATTTGTAACTGAAAAAAAAAAAAAAAAAAAAACTTGGTATATTTCTCTTTTTATTGATGTGTCACTTATTTTAATACGTACAGTAGTTTCGAAAATATGATTTTTGACAATCGGATCCAGCATTTGTATTCACCCTGTATTTAACATCATGTTAGAGTTGTGAAAAGGAAAAAGTAGGGAAAAAAAAAGACTTAAAAGAAAGTATACCGCTAATTCATTGGAAGTACACATATTTTCACACCGAAGACATATGTTAGAGACATCAAAGAAATTAGGAAATTTTTGATTAAATATAATTGAGGGCAAAAGGAAATTAAATAGTTCATTTGAACTCCTTCTTTATATAATAAGGAGACCTTCTTTA
This sequence comes from Uloborus diversus, assembly GCF_026930045.1. Classification (NCBI taxonomy): domain Eukaryota; kingdom Metazoa; phylum Arthropoda; class Arachnida; order Araneae; family Uloboridae; genus Uloborus; species Uloborus diversus. Next base: position 17,192,491 of record NC_072740.1, read on the forward strand.
TATGATAAGTAGCAAAAAAAGAATGAAGAAAAAACCCATAAATAAATGCATTTTCATACATCATTTATAGCTATATACAAAACCATTATTTCGAGCACTGTTAGAACTATTGCGAACAGTTTCATACTAAGAAAAAAACTTGATCCTCGTAATTTTGACACGTGAAGCTTTCGCGTTCTGTATTTTTAAAACGTAGCAGAGACCGGGGCTAGTTGGCACAGTTTTCACATTTTGATTTTTCTATTTTTTCTGTAGTATTTATGGTAAAAGTGATTTATGCCTGTGATAGGCTAACATCTTGGCTAAAAAAAAAGAAAAAAAAGAAAACACTGGGATCATCATCTAAAATTCACTGAGAAACTCGTGAAAAATATTTTCTGAAGACGCCTCAACAGAGCCAAACAACCCCGGAGTCGGGGTTAGTTAGCATAAGTAGTGGGGCAAGTTGGCATATAATGTGAGGCAAGCGTTTCTACTTATCTTTATGTAAGGTGCAGTTAGAAATAATGTTAATGCGCTTGAAATTGAACATTGTATGTGTCAAAAAAGAAAAAAAAAACCCACATTTTTAAGTACACAAAAAGTATATTGACAAAAATGTACATATCATAAGTCAAAATCAAGTCATCCAGTTAAGTCACACGGCAACTGAATAAAATGCGGGGCACTGCTTATCATAATGGGTGGTTAAATTTTTTTGATGATTTTATTAGATTTGTACCAGATTATGTCCATGTTTTCAGGCCAACACCAGTTTCCCTAATATTTCTCCATATTTCCGTAATTTTTCCAAGGTATACCCTGTAAATGTATTTCACAACTACATAGTCCTTCACTAAGAGGCCCCCAACATCAATCTTATGCTTATGAGTCCCTACGACCTTTTTCTCGTTTGAGTTTTTCACACCACCTCACTTTGCAAAGGTTAAAAAATTCCATCTTCTTCATCATTATCACTGCTCAAACTCAATCCAAGTCCACCTAAACTATTCTTACCCTCTACGTATTCAATCTCAAAATCCTCCTTTTCATCAGTGGAGCTAAGTACACATTTCATTTTCTTTGCCTTTTTTGCCGGTTTCGTATTTTTTAACCCTGGTCTAGATTTTTTGAGCAATCACGATTGCTTATTGCTTTCATTTGACTGTCCTTGACGTTACGGTTCCTTTTTCAGCGTGGACCAGGGCTGCAGCACCACCGTCCACCGGCGGCGGCGCGGCTGCTCTTGACCACTCTCCCCCGGAATCCACTTTTGCTTGGCGGTGGCGTCCATGTCATATACACTCCCCTACGTGCGCACGCCTTTACACACATACACACGCCTACGTGCACATACGTAAGCCTACACACACAACTATACACACGTAACCACCCAGGAGGAGGGACATGCTTGTGGGGGGGGGGAGCTGTTTCTAGAAACAATAACTCTAATCAGTAGGGTCTTGTCGCAACTCGTGATTGCGAAAAACATAATTTGAATTCAAAGTTTCGGAATTCAAATTAGAATTAATTGGGGGAAGTAGGTCACAGATTTTTTTTTTTTTTTTTTTTTTTTTTTTTTACGACCACGGTTGGATATTACTACCCGTGGCCCTGCTTTGGGGAACGGCCCAATATCTTCAGGAGATAAGCTCTGAAAGGTATCCCTTGAAGTGCCTGGCTTATAAAAAGAAGGTCCTGGTGTAGTAAGAAGTCCAGTTTCGGTTTCATTGCATGTCCCAGGCTGATCAGGATCAACTGGGTCGGGATGTAGGGATATCTCTTGGTCAGATACTGAAGTCACTTCCATGACTGGTTCAGGGCGATCAGTTGCATAACCTGGCATGCAATCTGCCTCTGTGAATATATCTGGATTAAGTGGAGAAATGCCGGCTCTTCTAAACCCGCTCTTGATGTTTGTTGGGGTTATAACACCCCGAAGAGCTGCAGCCACAGTTCCAGGGATATCATAAATGTCCATTTTTTTCCCTGTATTGTTTGTCATCCATGCATCACATGCAGTGTTGACATACTTTTTTAATGGACCATATACACTCAGATCCAGGAGCTGTTTTTTATGGCTACAGTGTGGAGGGAACGAGAGGATTGTTACCCCATTATCCTTGAAGTAGTCAAGTGCAGTCACAGAAAGGTGTGAATCGTGGTTGTTCCAGCAACAAGAGTTGGTCTTTCTTTTGTGCTCCTGCTGTGTGGTGTCGTTATTGAGTCACGACTGTGAAAAGAAAACGCCTTCCGTATTTATATACAGATAATAATTTATTATTATGAAGTACCCTATACTTAATTAAAATTATGTCGGTATGAATTTTAACATACCTTAACTTATCCGTTGTTGCGGGCTTAGTTGGCATACCCAGTCAACTTATGTCAACTAGCCCTCGAGTACGTATGCCAACTAACCCCAACACGGCAAGTAAAATAAACATGGCGACCAAAACAAATGTTCATCAACTACAGCAGAAATAGACTTATAACCTCTTAGCTAAATGTCCAAAGATACTAAAAACTTTTGAATGTTACCTCTGTGTGAATACGCTACTATACAAAACGACAAATACTGAATAATCAAAGTTTTACTTAGTGATACGAAAATCAAGTTTTCAATCCTTTCATTCAAAGCAATGGCTGTATCCAGCTGGCGTTCTCATGCAAGATAGACGTATCTATGATGATCACGTGACAGGCTAAGTGGCGCTCTGAATCAACCGTGGAGTTTTTTAAAATCACAATGCCAACTAACCCTTTATGCCAACTAACCCCGGTCTCCCCTACTAATTTCATAAGGTGGGGAAATTTAATTCACCTCAAATAATCAAAGTATTTTCATCTCACCTTTAAATGTTCTATCCAGCTCCACATAAGTCCAGTTAGAAACATGATGTCTTTTTCTCTTTTCAGGCGTTCCCAAGCAGATGAACGATTATTGAGTTCTTTCTAGATGAAGAAAAGTTAAACAGTTATGAGTACCCGCAAAAAAATTAATTTTAACACTTTCTTATTCGGTTCGGAGTCAAAAAAAAAAAAAAAAAAAAAAAAAAAAAAAAAAAAAAAAAACGCTCACTTTTAAAGGTTTCGTTGTAAATAACGTCTGCTTATATTTTAAGTGATGAGTTTCGTAGACTTTTTTTTATTTTTAAGTTAGACTTAAAACCTTATCCTGTTTCGTAATTCCTATTCCTACTACTATTATTATTATTACTCTTATTATTGATAAACTTAAGGGGTTCAAATATATTGTTCACTCAATCTCTATCAAATAATTCGGTTTTTACAAACGTTTTGGTATGAAGAAAATATACTGATTTAAGAACTCTTCTGTCAGTGAGTGAGTAATATAATTAGTGCTGCATCTCGAAATTAGACAAGACAATAAGGCGTGTTTGTAGTCAAAATGCACTTTAAATGTTCCATGATTTCATGTGTACAGCAGCAGAAAGCCCCCCCCCCCCTTTTTTTGGCAGACGTTTTTTTGCCCTCAAACGTGTGCGACTCAGTTTTTTTTTTTTTTTTCGCCTTCAAACCCGTGCCACTCCGTTTTTATTTATTTTTTTATTTTTTTGGCACCCTCGAACCTGTGCGACTTTGAAAACAGAGCTTCTCGTGCATTACGCGATCCATATAAACACTACCACAGGCACTTGCTCAACCCTTAGAACATTTTAAAAATATTTCTAGAAATTAAATATCAGTTAATATTTGTTTTCAAGATTAAAGATAAAAAATTGGACGCGACACAATGAGAAGCTCTATTTTAATGCTACTTGTTCGATATTTATAAAATCTGGTTAAAATCTTCATGCAGCCGTACATTTTGACATTTTGTGCAATATTTCAGTTGCATGTTTAAGTTACACTCTCATCATATATGAAAATTCAACCCAGTTAAAAACCATAAAAAGCTTTGAACTTAAGTAATGTAAGTTTTAACGCGCGTCCATGAGTTACATCCACTCACTTTTGGGAGTTACATTCACTCACTTTTGTCCTCAGCAGTGACTTTAATAATCATGATAAGAAAATCACAATTAATTGATTAAACCCCAAATGCACGACAAAATGCGCACAACGGTTCAACTAAAGAGTATCTAGCCATACTACAAGAATAGATAAGTAACAAAAGTGAAAACAACAGCACCTTATAAATTGTAAACAGGGCCCGATTAAGATATCGAGGCCCTAGACCAAACACTTTCTCGAAGCCCCCCTTTAGTCGAACCTTACAGTTTTAGCCATTTGGGGTCCCTAAAAATCGGGGGCCTTAGGCCACGGCCTAGTTGGCCTATTCAGTAATCAGACCCTGGTTGAAAAATCCTTTATGACAAAAGATAAAATACAGTATTGCTAACGAAACAAGTTAAAATTATATGGGCACTTTTTTATGCTTTTTATTTCATAATAATGTAAATATTTTCTCCAGTACTTACTTGAAATTGTTTTAACTTATTTTGAAAATCGTTTCCTTGTAGAAGGTGATCTCCTAATAATGCTTTCACTACATCTGTTGGTGTTAATCGATCCTCCATCAATATCGTATCACCATCATTAGTACTTGATCCGTCATTGGAGCTCAGCTCCATGTGATTATTTAGCTCTTGATAGCACGTGTTATTTGCTAGGTACATGCCAGGATGTCCTTCCATCAGCATCGAATCAATACTTTCATCACTCGTTTCAAAGTCATCTTCCCCGTATTCATTGTAGTCATCATCTAGATAGTCATCCTGATACATCCGTCTTTCTGCTGAGAGACTTCCTGTGCTGCGGCCATCAGGAGGAAGCCGGTTTTGCAAATCTGGTGTAGAAGCATAGTCTCCTGAACTTTGATCGCATCTTGAATCACAAGTGTCCAGATAGTACGCTGCTCCTCGACTTGGGGGACCTGCAGGCCTTTTGGATGAATCTCCTAAATTTTTCAGCTCTTGACTGCCATCAGGAGAAGCAATGGAAGCTTCTCCTGATGAGCAGTCCATGTCCATCACTGTAAGACTGGAAGATGGACGCCAGTGACTATCATCACTTGACGTCGCGGAGAGAAAATAATTACTGAAACTCACAGGGCTGTCTATATCGTAGCATATTTGTTGGAGCATGGGTGAAAGCATATTACAGTTCGATAGATGCAATAAACGTTCACATATCACGTACAATATCTGTAAAAAATAAAATAGAAATTAGCATATTAGCGTTAAAACATATAGGGTAACGTCTCCATATTTCACCCCCGTACCCGATTTCGTGCCCCTAAGTTTCTCTGGTCTTACATTAGGTGTTGTCACCGGTGATATTTTTTAAAATTGTGGTCAAGAATTATTTTTATTTGTAGAAGTTTCATGAGTCTTGTCCTCTGCGTTGCCGTTTGGAAGCGCTTAATCTGACTTTTTAAAACGTGAGTTATCGTAATACTATTTGCTACTTTTCGATGCTCCTTTTGATTTTTTATAATGTGCTTATTTTGTTGCATTTGACATACTTGTTTAGGGTAAGCTATAAACTGAAAGATCTGAGCGTTTTGCCATGTTAGGTTCACTTCATGTAGAGCGGGAAGCTACCATATTGGCAAACAAGATATTCCTAGTTTCGTCTCTTACAAAAATTCGAATAAAAGACGACGATGTAGAGTATTTTGTGTACCAGAAAAGCTTTTATGAAGACAAACATAGAGATGGATCCTTTGCCCTCAAAGCGGCTTGTAGTAAGACGACGTGTCCTCTGAGACGAAAAAAGAATAGTTGCTTAAATATCTTGTTCTAAAAGGGAACAATTTGTTATATTTTTCTTTAATATAATTCTTAATCTGAATTTAATATTATTACCTAGTTTTTAAAGCATTATTACCTCTTTTATATGTGTATTAGAGGGTTGATGGAAATGGAGTGGATATTTTCAATTTTGGTAAAAGTGCATTTTTCAAAACTTTTTTCAAACCTTAAAACACCTTGCTTTTCATTTATTTAAGTTTAAATACCATATGCATTCGCACTTGGAGGTGCTATATATATATATATATATATATATATATATATATATATATATATATATATATATATATATATATATATATATATATATATATATATATATATATATATATATATATATATATATATATATATATATATATATATATATATATATATATATACTGCCGTGTGCAGGTAAACGGCAGTAACTGCAGATTTTTCGATTTTCATTTTTTTGCATTTTTGAAACCTTTATTACTATAGTTTTATGGTACAAACATTTTTATTTGACTGCCGCAGAAAAAAAAGCATTTTTTTATCAGTGGTAATTAGCAGTAACTGCTTTTTTAGCAACGTTTTGCGGGAAGTCGGCAGTATGTACATACTGCTCTTTACCTGGACACGGAAGAACGAAAACTTTCTTCCATGGTCTGGTAAACGGCAGTAACTGCTTTTGTCGCTACATTTTGCAGGTAATTGGCAGAACGCACTTACTGCTCTTTACCTGCACACGGAAGAACGAAAACATTCTCCCGTGGGCAGGCAAACGGCAGTAACTGCAAATTTTTTGATTTTCATGAAATTTTTTGCCCATGATCGTTCTGCCGTGGGAGTGTAAATGGCAGTAACTGCAATTTTTTTTCCATTTTCTTTTTTTTTTTTTTTTTTTGGAATTTTTCAAATCTATGCTTCTTTAGTTTTATGGTGCAAACATGTTTATTTGGTTAGCGCTAAATAAAAGCATTTTTTTTTATCAGTGGTGATTAGCAGTAACTGATATTATCGCTACATTATGCATGTAATCAGCAGTATGTACTTACCCATAACCATTGTCTGGAGAATGGAACATAAATGAATCGCCGCCAAAACTTGAACCAAGACGCATAAACTGTTTTCGCGATTTCTTTTTAGCTCAACTAACGGCAAGCAGTAACGCCCCGATGGGAGGTCATTGTGTGACCTCTCACAAATTTCCTTGATTTGGCAAATTTAGAGAACATATTGCAGTTTTTAAAATGATTCCTAGTCGCTTCTCATTAGATGTAGGTATGCGTGCCAGGTCATATTTTATGTTTCGGCAAAATTTCGGAATTACCATCTCTCGTCCTTGAGCGAAAGAGATACTTAAAAGGGGGAAATACTTGGGGAAAAGTAATCATACTTTATTTCAAATAAAGTCGAAGAAAACGTTTTGTAATTTCACAGCCCTCAAACATTTAAAAAAAAACCTCTTTGATTCTTCATATCCGTGTTCTAAAAACAATAAAACAAAATTATTTTTTGCTAATGTACAGTTATAGAAGATAACATACGAGTAAACACAAGTAGTGCTTGGCAGACGATAAATAAACGTGTACCAACAGAACGATTCTGTTCCATTTGTTTTGTTCTGTCGCAGACGATATTTTTCACAATTTTTTATATATACGAAGCTGCTGCACTTTTAGTAGTTCGATGAAAGCCAGAGTTAACACACGAAGCATTTCTTTCGCCTAAATTTTCATGGATATTTATTGCTTTATTGCAAAGTGCGGAACATTAAGCGATTTGTTGTAGTTTTAAAAATGTCTAAAGAATCTTCCAGTTGCCAAGTGACAACGTATGAACATTAAAGAGTTTTCGACAATGCCGTAAGCAATCAAAACATATGCCTTTTTTATTTTATTTTTAAATTACATTTCATTTATTTACATTAAATTTATGTCAAGTGTATACACGGTATTATTTATTTTTTAAAGTAAAATATATTATTCACATTGCAATAAATATACTTCGTAATGTACATATCTACTCCGTATTATGTTGAATTTGTAATTATTGGTCATTCAATAGTACATTGTGCAGTTACTGCTGATTACCAGTAAAAGTGCATGAAAATTACTACTGCGAAGAGCAGGTAAACGGCAGTATCTGCTTTAAGTAAAATTTTGATTGCAAAATCAAAATTAAACAAACTGGCCAAAAAATATTTCGATATAAACATATAGAATAGCCTAAAATCAAATTTCAATATTTAATTGATATTTGTTGGAAATCAAAAACGCGTTTCTTCAAATATCTCAGAAACTCATTTTTGTAGATACTGCCGTTTACCTGCACACGGCAATATATATATATATATATATATATATATATATATATATATATATATAATTTTTTTTTTTTTTTTTGATAAACTGATCCCAACATATGATACTCAGAGGCCATAAGAGTCACCGAACTTATCGTACAAACAAAAAGTGTTAGTTCATCAAACAATGCAAAGAAAATTATTTTGAAATTATACTTCCTTTGGTATAAATGATAGTGTAACAAGCTGTGGACGTATCGGTTAAACTGCCCATGGCTAACACTTGAGCAGATAACCACACCGTCACCAAAAGGTTGGGCACTGCCTCCCTCTAATGCCCCCCCCCCCAGAAGCTACGGCCCTGAAGAGACGCAGCTGTGTGATGATGAAAATGATTACCGAGATAATTTGCTTCTATTCACACAAGATATTGACATAGAAATCTGCTTCTTTTGCAGAGAACTTGAGAGCGATAACTAAACATGGTTTTGCTACCATAGTGTGTTTAAAGTGATCACATAACGGCCTCAAGTAATGACCACAGATAGACACTATATGACCAAAAGTATTGGGACACTTTCAAAAATTCATTTTTAAGGATTTCTCGAGAAATAAAAGACCAATTGCTTTGTAACTTTTGTTACATAAAAGGTATGTTCTAATTGTCATTTTCCACTGAAAGTTATATCACCCATGCATTTAGGGGACCAGCAAGAAATTTTGGAAAACAAAAATGTTTTTTGATCATTGTTCATCGTTAATAGCTGAGATTAAGCTGTAAATTTCAGAAATTAGTTACCCTACTATGTACAATCATTTTACGTACTTTCGAGAAAATATCACTGATATTCATGAAGATATAAGCATTTCTTTCAGGACTACGAATTTTATTTGAAGTTTTTTGGCTCAAAACAAATACAAAGTTTTGTATCAAAACTTACCAAACTTTCAAAAAACTTGACAGCATACAAGAGAAGTTAAAACTAAAATTTGAAATTTAAATGTTGAAAATTTGATAAAACATGAACGTTTAAAGCAATTATTTTTTCTCTGCGCATGAGCGAAAGAAAACAATTTATAACTTTCATAATTTTAACCCCCAACTAGATTTTCCAACCCATATTAAAATTTCAGTTGAATAAAGTTTTCAGCGTTCTAATAAGCTGAATTTGAATAGTTCTTAAGCTGCCTACGAATCGTGAGGGATCGTTCGCAAATAATCTGCTTTATCATGAATCACACTGAGCGATTGCAAGCAAATGTGGCAAACGACCCCTTAACGAGTCGTCGCCTATACAAGATCTATTCAAATTCGACTCATAATATCGCTGATAACTTTCAGAATTTTTGAGTTAATATCTCACTGGACTTTTTTAATGAGTTGGAGAATGTAGTTGGAGATTGGATTATAAAAGTTATAAATTGCTATCTTTCGAGCATTCGCAGAGAAAAACTAATTGCTTTAAATATCAATATTTTATCAAATTTTCAGCATTTTAATTAGAAATTTTAATACCATATTTCTCTTGTGTGCTGTCCATTTTTCTGAAAGTTTAGTAAGCTTTGATGGAAAACTTTACGCGTTATGAGCCAAAAACCTTCAAATAAAATCCGTAGTTCTGAAAGAAATGCTTATACCTTCATGAATATCAGCGATATTTTCTCGAAAGTACGTAAAATAATTGTACATAGTAAGCTAACTAATTTCTGAAATTTGCAGCTTATTCTCAGCTATTTACGATGAACAGTGATCAAAAAACATTTTTGTTTTGCTGGTCCCCTAAATGCATGGGGATTTAACTTTTAATGGAAAATGACAGCTAAAACATACTTTTTATGCGACATAAGTTACAAAGCAATTGGTCTTTTATTTCTCGAAAAATCCTTAAGAATGTGAACTTTTGAAAGTGTCTCAATACTTTTGGTCATATAGTGTATGTAGTGGTGTGAACAGACCATACAACCACGTATATGGTTCCTATCGCACTTAAATGTGCTATCCAAATTTTGAGCACAATTACCCAACCATTTCGGGCATCAGCGCTCAATTAATGGTATAAATAAATAAAAAATTTAAAAAATCCTCAATCTTTTATGAAAATTAATTGATTACAAACTATTCTTTCAGCTTTGTAGCTGTACTTCGTTAAAAATATTTATGTGTTGCACAAATTTGATCAGCTATTCTGTCGTGGGCAGGTAAACTGCAGTATCTGCAGAAATTAGTTTTCGAGATATTTGAAGAAACGCGTTTTGGATTCGATACTAACAGTAGGGAAAGATTGGTATTAGCCTGGTTTTTTTCCACTTTTTTTTCAGCGGAAACCAAATCAGCAAGCTTGTACGATAAAGCTAACGTACCGTAGATGACAAAAATGCAAAAAAATGAAATATGAAAATGTGCAGTGACTACCCTTTACCCGCCCAGGGCAGTATTCACGTTTACATGTCTCTACTTCGGCCAATTTTGATATCGAAATATCTTATCGAACATAATTTACTTAAAGTTCCTGCTTTTGTTTAAACAAATATATTTCTAAAAAATTCTTGCTTTTTAATCTCCAACTTAACTACATTACCTGTCTGTGTCTCTAAAAACAAAGACATCAATAATTTTTTCTTCAATAAAATGTATTGGCTGAATCTGGGAAGTCAAAAAATAAATCTGCCTTTTTATGAAATTTTCATATTCCTTACTTTGGGTATGAATTTCAACTGGCGGGCTTCTAGTCCATGTAAAATTCGTTTCTGCCTCGACAAATGGTGATTCAGAGTAAATGGCGTACCTTTGGTAATTCTAAAAACAAAAAAAAACATGTCAAAATGTTAAAGAAGTCACCATAATGAGTCATACATTTTTATCATAGTACGACTACAAAATATTCTTTATAACCTTTTTTTTTTTCATTACTAATAAACGCAATTGTAGTACGAAGCATCCTTAATATGAATCAAGGTTTGATTATCTGCTTAAATTTGCAAGATAAGTACAAAATGCAGTTTGAAGCTGGTTGACTGAGTTTCAAACATGATTTATAAACGTTCAAAACTTTAGAATATTGCACCGTCAAAAGTTTCAATTTTAATTTTGTTTGAAGATGCTCGAACTGTTTGTTGAAAAATATTTTAATACTATACGAGTACAAGGTTCGATGACCACTTGTGGCGAAGGGCCGCTATGAGTTTTGGAAGATCCGCAGCAATTTGGACGATCTTAGTGGTTTTACAGACTGTAAAATTTACGTCGTATATTAGTGAGTGACGTTTTTAAGATATATTCGCCATGCAGGTTCCAAGGTTTAGCAAAGAAAAGAATTGTGTTTCGTACTTACTATGGGGGGGGGGGGGGGAACCATATGAATAGTGTAATGATGAAAAATGTTTAAATAGGTAGCAATCGAAAGAGCATCTTGAGCCATTTTTGACGTAAAAATTATTTGCCCTCGTCTCCCCGTTATCGATCTATAATGTCAAAGTGTGCCGAAATTTTAAGAAAAGCACCAAATTCATAGACTTGGCGATAAATTGAAGACTGCAGTCGATATTTTGTTGCCTAATTCACGAGTTTTCATCTCCACAACAATATAGATATTTTAAAATTTCGTCCCTCCATGTGCTGTCCTGCACGAAAAGTCAGGAAATTAAGATTTGGATTTGACAGGGAATGGTCCTGAGCTAAAAAGTTGTTGGCATATAACTTTAGCAGTACAAAATTGCTGCTAAGAAATCTGCTGCTAAAACTCCAGGAAAACATTTTTTACATCTCTCTCTATATACATAGAAACATACGTATACTTCTATATTTATCTACCGCTCTATGTCATCAATGTCGGCCATTTTATTACGGGAAGATCCGCCCGTGTGAGTTTCACACTTTTAGTTCAAATACTGCTGAGCCGCGTATTTGTGCGCGAGCAAATATCTCACTAAAGTGAAAAAACTGCCACGGTACGAATCAAGTGCTCATTCAACTTGCTTTTGTTCGATTCGATAGCATTCTGTCTACCAGCAGCGTAGCGAGAAATTTCTTTCTGGGTGGGGCAAAAGAAACTTCTGACTACGCTATTGGTAGGTACAATTGATCGTATTTGATTTGATCGAATTCTATTACAGTTGTATGAGCCCCTGAATCTGCTCATTTAACTACTATATGAGGCTTTCATAGGATCAAGTCCATTTTGATTTGATTCACTTTAGCCTTGAAATGTTATTTTAAAAGTGAGACACTCAGAGCTAAAGTGGATTAAAGAGCATATTCAACTCTATCAGAATTCGATCGAATAGAATTCAATCATTTTTATCAACCAATAGCGCAGCCAGAAATTTCTTTCACCCCACCCAGAAGGAGATTACTCGTCACGCTATTGGCGGACAGAACTCGATCGAATCGAATAAAATCGAGTTGAATGTGCCCCTAAGTCGAAATGGACTTGATTCACTTTAGCTCTGAATGTCTCAGATGTATACACCGGACCTCGTCTGAGAAATCGCAGCGATTCCGCGCACTCATGTGCACTGAGCATAAACCAAACTATTTCGTATGAAAAAGATCTGATTTCAAGTACCGTTTATTACTTATTTTAGAACAGAAAAGACTCGAGTTTTCAACTTACACATTTGTAAACACTACGAAAAGGGGCAAAATAAATTGAGCAAACTGCTGAACACAAGCGATTTGGCTTCTCGTTTGAATAGCACAGGGCCTAAAAAGAAAATAAATTCCACATTAGAACTGAAACTATATAAAAATTACATCCAATAATAAATAACTGTAAAAATGTTGTTTACATTACCTTTTGATTCTTATATATCTAATGGCATCATTTGGCTTGCACCTTAATGAGTAAACTAAATAACAAGCTATTAGAACACCAGTCCTTCCAAGTCCCGCATGACAATGTACAGCTACCTGGAAAACAATTTTATATTTCACACGATATGTTTAAATATATGTATTACATATTTTATGCGCTAATTATCAAGATCAAGTAAAAATGGATTTCTATTTAGGGTAACGGCACCAGTAACAGACATGCTTAAGACATCGATCTCGGATTAACTCAACTTTCTGAGTCTTTTAACGTCTTTTGAGGGCCGTGGTAGCCCGATCGGTAGAGTGTCGGATTCGGGGCCGGAGGGTCCTGAGTTCGAACCTCGATGGTCGAAGACCACCGTCGTCATTAAAGGGGACTGGGCGACGTTAAATATGCTCGTGGTCTCAATGTCCTCCAAGTGAAACGATACCTCTGGGGGTGCTAGCACCAGGTAGCTATTAGCTCCTGGTCTAGTTCTAAATTCTCATTAACTGTTCGATCCGGTGATGGTGCTGCCATCTATCGGTATAAAAAATAATGGAGGCAAGGCACTTAGTATGCAGTCCTCGACATAAATACAGTTGTAGTCAGTTGTGACTCGAAATCGAACGTCTTTTGACTTTTAAAACTATTTTTCTCTCATGCAACTACATCTCATGTAACGTTCGGCTCCGGATTTAGGGGAGGGCAGACGGGGCTACTGCCCCGTGGCCTCCACAAAAAAGGGGCCCCCACAATAAAATTTTTACAAAATATCCTAACTTTCACGGGCCGAAAATATCGGATATATACATATATATCAAAATATTTGGATATTTATCAAAGTATCGGATATTTTCGAAAATATGATGATCTTTTCGAACCCTGATTATGGGCCTCCACTCCTTCGTTGCCCCAAGGCCTCCACACTTCCAAATCCGGCTCTGGTTCGGCTGCTTCTGTATCCTCTGAATGAGTTAATTCTATTTGTATTTGCTCCATTTCGAACAGAGGTCCAACCCCCAGTAACAGACGCCGACAATTCTGGTGATATTCAGTAACAGATAGGATGAGGAACGGTTGAGTCATGGACAGAATTCCCCTCTTCACTTCAAAATGTGCAAAAGTACTTTATTATTAGATCTATTAAATTCAAATGAACATGAAACACCGGCAGACCTCGTGGTGGTTGTTCATAACCTTCCACCACTGCCTTGTAAATACTAACTGGCTCATAAAATTTATTCTGATAAACACTAGATGGTTGCACCATATTCATGGGTCACAGCAACATCAGTATTACCCGCCTAAAATTCTTATTATTTCAATCCAAACTTTCGACTGTCTGTTACTGGACCCTTGTTCGTTACTGGTGCCGTTGCCCTAGTGTTTTTCATTCAATTCCTGCTATAAGTTCACATTTTCATTGTTCAAATTTTCAATGAAAAGAAATTTTTTTTATTCACTCAAGCTTAAATATATTTTTTAAAATTTGTAGTGGATGACACTTGATGTTAATAGTTTTTTCAAATACTAATTTAATAATTAAATTAAATTAATCAATTTCAGTTTTTTTCCTAAGTTAAGTGTGATTGAAATTAGCCAACGTAGCTAGCATCAGTCAAACCTGGCATCCCTGAGCAAGTCGATGATGTATATATTTCCATCATTGATGCCATTTAACAATTCACCTTCGGAACGGTAAGGCATATGGTAATTCTTTGGATCATTGGCCGCTATGATATATGTCACACCTTCTTTGTTGACCTAAGTAGGAATTGACTTTATGTTTTTATTATTTCTTGTTTTTACATGAATGTGTAAGTTGCAGTCGTAATCTGAGATGAGACTGCGTTTTCGAGCCTTATACCAACAGATAACACGGCTGCAGCAAGTTGTAATCAACTTTCACCTTCCCAGATCAGAATATACTCCATTCTGTCCCTATGATAACTTGAAATTTGGCTTCATGTGTATATTTGGAAGGTTCTGAACTTAGTTTTTGAATTTCATGCAAAGATATACCTGAATTGATTAATGTAAATAGTTAATAATTACTATCCCTTTCAACATCGTTGGGTATTCGTCATCTTTCAGGTGTTCATCAACGATATCGTATTATTATTGTTGTACTGCTTGAGGACCTGCCCCAAACCGCTAGCAGCAATTGTATCAATACGTCTCCCTATAACGTCACTTTGAGTTACTGCTACCAGAAAATATGCACAAAATTCAATCATGGCTTCTTATGACGGCGAGTAGAAAGAAAGGATTATTACGTCAGTACAATAAGTAAGGTATCTTGAAACGCATAAATTTTGTTCTGTTTTTCAGTGCTTGCAGCTGTAATTTGCAGCTACAGTTGAATTAAAATGAGCTCATTTTAAAGATAATGACTATCTCAGTCTTACCTGGGAACCACACGAATCAGGAAAAAAATATATATATATAAGTAGAAATCGAAAATCATTTTGACTTTTTTTTGACGCAAAAATTATTTGCCTTTGGGCCCCCGCCGTCGAGATATCGACACTATTAGAACTTGTGCACGTCTGTCTGTGTGTACATAGCCCTATCTCCTCCGGACTCTGAATGTCTACCAGATCATTACTGTTATCCCCATTGTGAGTATAGACTATGGAGTCCAAAGCGCTCTTCTTCAAATGTCTCAAAAACTCGTACAGATGCTGCCCTGCACCTTCTTACGGCAGCACAGACATTAATGTTCCTTTTAATCTTGTGAAACTTATTTTTATTTACCATTACACATACAAGTTTTTGTCGTGTTAATTCAAGAATGTTTTGGATACTTGGCGTCACAAAACTATCTTCCGTAAATATTTCAGTATGTTCGGAGATTCTGATGCGCAGCAAGAAACATTTGTAACTTAGTAACCATATGCTTAAGAAAATAAAACAATATATGAATGCAACATACCTTTCCTTCGCTAAGTGCGAAAGCCATAACTTTAACCATATCAAGCACCATTGTTTCTGAAACAGTACCGTAATCCTTCCTAAAATTACAGAAAATACTTGTGAATGAGTCTTTAGAAGAAGGGCATATGTTACACATTTGTCGTTATTGGTTTTTTGTGGAAATAGGGAAAAATATAATACATTTTTCACAAAATCGAAGTGTTATTGTTACTATTCGAAATGATTGTGGAAGAAGGGCATATGTTACAGTTGATATTCATTAATATTTTTCAGTTGCGAGCTTTCTTTGTTTAGTCCTTATTATAAAATTTTTAATTTTTAACATATGCCCTCTTTCTAGGGACCCACTCAAGTAATGACAGTACACTGCGTTGTACAAACTTACCCCGTTTGATGCAAGTCCCAAAAGATTGAGAAGAGTTAAAATGGAGGGAGTGAAGACTTTCATTCATGAAGCCCAAACCCCAAGTCAAGTGGCATATTTTAAAGCAAAGCATTGGAAGAAATCAGGTTTCTTTCACTTGTTTCACGCAGAACGTGCCAAGCATTCGTCGTTGATGAGTCATGTGTCTTGGGGTCAGCTTTTGCTAAACCAAGGCTTGGATTTGCTCCCTCCACTTATTCCTGCCCTAAGCCCAAAACGGTTAAGTTCGGATGATCAGATGAATGGCATAAGGCCAGACTGGTTATCTTGAATGCTTACCTGTTGCGCGCATTCCCGATAACCCCGCCTTTCACAAACTTAGACACTTTTCGGTCCATATTTGGCCGAGTTTTCGGGACTCTACTGTATATCATATTCATCAATAGTTTGACCCATCAAATGCAATACTTCAGGATCGATAACATACATACGTTTGTAGGATACAAAGGAAAAATCGGGTAAGTTTTTTTTTCCCCCTTCAAGGAAACTTAATAATGATGCCAACCATGCTGATAATGATGCTGAAGTTTAATTTTCGAATTCTCTATCGTATTTTGCACAACCCCGCAAGTCAGCTAAAATATTTGTTCGAAAATAGGCAGTAATGGGGACTTTAATGAAATGGAAAACTCAAATCCGGGTTTTTCTCTAAATTATTTCTTTTTCTAACAGGTCTTTTCCCCTGCACCCTTCATATAATTACATATTGCATTTTCTGCAAGGTTTTCTTTTTTTTTTTTTTTTGAGTCAGGAAATTTTTTTAACTTGTTGAATTAAGCTTGAATTGATCACATGATGAAATGGTAAGAAAGTTTTGACAAAAGAATTTGAAAAAAGTATGAAGAAAAACTTTTTTTTTATAGTTAATTGTCTTTCCTGTTGATGGAGCTGAAACATTTCCAAAATTTTCCTTTTTCATTACTTCTTTTGTATAAATTTCTTATGAAAACAACTTATATGTTATATTTATGTCATAAACTTTTAAAATAATCAACATCATTGCAAAATGAAAAGAAAAGCTATTACTCATTTATTCGATGTAAAATTTGTAAACATTATAAAATAAAATTTAAACAACATATTATATCGAATAATCAGTTCATTTCATCAGATCATCATCGGATAATCATAATAGTTAAGAAATTTAAAAAATAACATCACTACCAATGATTATTTTTCAAGGTAAAATTTAAATGATTTATTGACGAAAAAACGTAAAATATGAAACACTTAAGAAATAAATTTCCCAATTTTCGAAAAGTGTGTCCCAGTAAGAAAAGCATTTATGATTTTTTCTAAAACTCTATGCAATTGCAAAATTGCAAATATTTTTTAGCACGGGAATGAGTACATTTTCTGATTTAAGTATAAAATACAGCTATCTGCTTTTGCTTTACCACGAATTGGTCTGCAGTAAATTCAAAATCGCAATTTTTTTTACCGCGAAATATATATATAAGTATAAATATATATATATATATATATATATATATTTCACTCTTGATAAAACTTACAAACTTATTTTCACACACATGTACGTGAGTGTTTTTTATAACTTATTCATTAATGGCTGGAGAAGAAATATTTGTACATTTTTGGACTAATAGCAATGAAGTTTTAATTTCTAGGGGCGGGCTTTAGATCCCACTTGCCCCCCCCCCCTCCTAAGGGCACCCATGCTGCGAGAGAGGGCTCGGAAAGATTATAGGGCTCGGATAAGAACAGTTGCTGATCACGACACAAAACATGTTACGAAGATCAAAGGTAGGGGAACATGGGGCAAAGTGAAATGGTGAAATATTTCCTCTGATTTTAGATCCAACTATCTGATATTATTTTAACTATGTAGTACCATATGTAGTCTATTCCAGTCAGGAAAAAAATACCGCCGAAGATTAAAGCATTTGGTAATATGGGCAATTTTTAAAAAATGGTACTCATATTATAATATTGTGTTGGAAGTCAAAAAAATTTTTTTTGTTACTATAAAATGATAATGTTCCTGTTATTAACGTTTTAAGTATTAATTGAGACCTCCTAATATTCAAAGCAGTATTGGTTTAGTTCATATAAAGCATATTTGTATTTAAAAAAATTGTACAATTAGTCAAGTACAGGCGGGGCAAAGTGGATGGGGCAAAGTGAAATAGTTTGTTTCATTTACTCACTCAATCATTTATAATATAAATCAATTACGTTTACAATTATTAACTCATTTGCATTCCTTCATTTAGTAATTCACTTATATTTATTCATTCATTCACTTATTTTCTTATTTCTTCATTCTTTTACTGGTTCTTTTATTTTTCTTCATATATTAATTGATTTATTCATTTAATTATTCGTTTATTGTTTCATTATATTTTCATTTATTCATTAAACCTTTTATTTACTGATTCTTTTAATCAAAAATATGTTTTATAAACAGTTAGAAAATATTTCATTGGAGAAATATTTTATTTTTCACTTTGCGCCATAAAAACAAAAAGTGAAAAATTTTCACTTTTTTTTTTTTTTTTGAAGACTCAAATTTACTGCCAAAAATAAAAAAAATAATGTTTCAATGCAAGTTTTATTATAAAATACAATGTTCTTTCTTTGTATATTGTAATTTTCAAAACAAAGTTCTGTTTTTTTTTTTTTTTTCATTTTGAAAAAACTCAGTCATCTTAACCATTTCACTTTGTCCCACACTCCCCTACTATTCCTGAATTGGAGACATTACATATTTTAATACTGCAAAATACTTGCCTTTTTCATTTCGTAATTGTATAAAAAGTGGTGGTAATATGGAACATTGTTGGCATTATAGACCCCCTTAATATATTGGCAATATGTAATGATATGTTACCAAAAGCTGTCCCAATTCGTAGAACAATAGAGTACAGGACGTGTAGTTGGTTAAACTATTAGTGGGTGTTCAAACTGATAAGTTCTATTTGTTTTTAATTTGTGTTCAAGGCTTTGAAAAAGCAAGTACAGACTTTTATTTTTTGTTTTCTGTTATAAAACAATCGGTAAGGGTCAGCTGTATAAATTGTTTCAATAGGACTTTTTGTCGCGATTTTCTTTCATTATTCTGTACTAATGTCTCTCATTATTTAAAAGGGGACACATCAAACCTAAGGAGATGATGCTTGAAATATGGAGCTCAATGATTACAACCTGTTTATTATGCGATGCAAAATTTTCAGAAGATAGCAGTGGTGAGTAGTGGGTACTATGCATGATTTGTTCATGTTAGGCTCACACTGAATGTGCTGGGGCGAACAACGACACTTATGTTTGCGATTATTGCCAATGAACTTCCTGTGTTGCAGTTTAACTCCTTTTCTCTGAATAAAATTTATTTTTATTTATAAAAATTGTTATGTGTCGATTTCCGATGCAAAAATAAAATGTGATAAGTACTATGTTATGAAATTCCTATCACTGTTAACACAAAAACAAAATGAATTTCCACATTACCATCACTTCCTCCATTATTTTACAAATCTTTAAGATGTCGTATTTATTTCAACACCATATTCACTTTTTTTTTATTTTAAAAGACGTAAAATCTAATCATTAAAATTCTGGTGTGGCAAAAGATACAAAATATGCACTTAGAGCTTGAAGTTTAGTTTTTAAAAGTATAAAACAAAAAGATTTTTCAGTAGAATATAAATAATATCATACTTGAGACAGAACTTACTTACCATCTGAAGTTATAGAAGAAAACTGAAAGAAAAAATTAAATAAATAATTATGTGAAATAAAACTGCTCGGACAACTCACAAAATACGCATCACATGAAATATTTTCGTACAAAAACAATAACATCATTCAATACTTAAATTTCAAAAATAAGTAAATTCACATGCAATATCATTAAGCAAAAAATAGGTCAAATCATTCTGCTAATAACTAAAAATGATAGCGTACAGGGTGTCCGAGAAACTTTTGACACATTTTGAAAACTCATAGAACAGCAATACTTTGACATATGAATATGCGGTTTGCGTCATAATTCTTCACAGGTTCAAGAATATTTTATGACAACGAAAGAAAAATCAAAAAGAAAAAATTGTAAATACAGGTAATTGCTGTATCGTCACAGTTCGAAAAACAAACGTCATGTAAGCTGTTTAATCATTTTATTAAACAGAAAGCAATACTGCCGTGCTAAGCACAAAAGTCGTATCTGCAGATCAGCTCAAAATGAGAAACTGCTCTTAAAAGTTTTACGCCTCCATACATTTGATTCAGGTTCCACTTTTTCAGATATTTTTAAAAAATTATTTCCCGTTCACAAATGACTCCAAAAAAATGTATGTAGGTAGAAAAATGTTATAAAGAACCACCTCGTGACAATAACTCAATTTTGATGAAAAGTGCAGATACGACATTTGTACTTAGCACTGTAGAATACCTTTCATTACTAGAGTTCAATGTGTATACCTTTTGTTTGGGATGAACTTGAGTACCGTTTAGATGTGGTTTGAGCAACATACGGCACACGCATTGAACTCTGGTATTGAAAGGTATTGCTTTCTATTTGATAAAATGATTAAACACGTCAAATGATGTTCGTGTTTCTTTTTGTAATGATGCAGCGATAGCCTAGACAGTCGAACTCGCTTATAACGAGAGCAAAGGGCCCACGATATTTACTGGTTATAAAACTCGTTATAAAAATGTGCTCGTAAAAAGCGAGTTCGTGAAAAAAAATCATAAAAATTCATCCTCGTCACTTTTTTTTATTTTGTTTTAATCTCTGTGTTGCAGTAAAGAAGTTGGTTAATTTGCTTTGAAATGTCTGAATGTATGTTTCTTGTGTCACTGTTTTTAAGGAATACACATACACACACATAGATAATTTTTAAATGCTAGTTTACTCCACAAATTAAAAACGTGCTGTCATCGCTTGTTCTCAGGATTTATGATTTAGAACTAACTTTCGGTTGACTTCGAAATGTTAAAGAAAAATTTCCCCAAAAAGAATAAACTTAGTTGGAAGTCAACAGAAATTTTATGAATCACAGAAATATTGCTCGCTTTAAGCGGGGTTTGCTCGTTAAAAGCGAGTTGTGCTTCCGTAGATTTAACGTTGTACCAACCAAGTACACTGAAACCTGTGTAAGTTGACCACTTGCGGTGCACTACTTTAGTGGTCAACTTAAACAGATGGTCAACTTATAGAGGTTGATTTATATGATATTAATTCTGTTCTTGAAAATAGCGGTCAACTTAGACAGGTGGTCAACTTACAAGGGTGGTCAATTTTACAGGTTTTACTGCATCTGTAATTTCCTCGGTAAATCCGGGTTGTCGTTAAATCAGGGCTCATTATAAGCGAGTTCGACTGTATAATTACACATTTCTCTTACCTCCTTTTTCATTTTTTCTACGATGTCATAAAAAAGTCTTTAACCTGTGAAGTATTACGGAGTCAACTGCATATTCATTCGGCCATTTTTTTCTATGATTTTTAACGTGTGTGTAGGACTTTTTGGACATTCTGTATATTAAAAGTTTCAATATTACTTATTTCTTGTCTTAAAAAATTTCAGCACAGAATATTTCCCTTTGTATTTTACTATAATTTGTTTCGTTCCTGCTCACATCTTACAATGATGTAGTAACTTTAAAATATTTGCTAAAAAAACTTACTGTCATTGTCCATGAACAATTGTGGATTATAGGAAAAACCCGATGGATCAAGAGCAGTTCCGCAGGAAGAATGTTCACCAGGCATCTGAAGGTTAATAATTGAAGAAATTCCTTTGCTGTTTGTAAAAAAAAAATAAAAATAATAATGTGATTCAAATGCGGATATTGTAAAAATTTGTTGTAAAAGTGCTTTAGTGGTAGAACTAGAGCAAAAGCATAAAAGTTCAGTCGCTCAAGTACTGCGACTACGCATTGCTTTTGGGGCTGTCCATAAGAATGTCACGCTTTGAGGGGGAAGAAGGTCCGTGAAATTGTGACAATTTGTGACAGGAGGAAGGAGGGTGAAACAAGTGTGACATCACGCCTTTTTTTAGAATATGCTATGAAAAATAGGATGACATGTAACTAGGGAGGGAGTGGAGGTAAGGTGATGTGTGACACTCGGTGACAAAAGGGGGAGGGGTCAAAATTGTAATATAAGTGTGACATCATTATGGACAGCCTCTCATTTTATTTTTGCATTCAGTGCGCAAACGCAAACTCTAAGGGTCAGGAGTTTTGTTGCAGTTACTTCTGGTCAGCACTCATTATAGCTTGATCACGAAGAGAAGGCGGATGACCTTGAAGCAAAAACATCATTTGTATCATTTGCAATAGGTTTTTTGTTATTATTTTGGAGTAGATAGGATTAGCGAGACCATATCTCTTACTATTCGGTGCTTTCTGGCAGATTCCACGTATTACAAATGATGTTTCGCTTTAAGGTCATCCGCCTTCTTTTCGTGTCAAGTTTTACTTACTCTTTGAATTGTTGAATTATGTTGTACTTTTCAATAGCTTCAGTATTCGGTCTCGCCATGGCCAAAATGTCGTTTGTAATCCTATCCAAAGGTGAGGAAAAAAAACGTAATGTTACAAAAAATGTCAGAAACAATGCATTTTTATAAACGAGATAACAATAATAAAAAGTTAGTTAGAATTTTGAGATCTTGAATTCAAATTATGTTTTTCGCAATCACGAATTGCGATCGGACCCTACTCGTTTGACTTCTTGTTTCTACTAATGGCTTTTATAGCAACCGTAGTTTGAATTCAAGACGTCAAAATTCAAATGAATGCCAAGGGCTGCATGCTGGATGTTATGGGCTGGAAACTGTATACTGTTTTCGCGTAAAAAGAATTATTTAAAGTCTAGAAGATCGTTTATAAATATTCGGTTCCGAGGCATATGGAGCTTTGCATTATAAGCATAGAGAAATAAAATCAAAGGACGCGGACGTCATTTAACGGTCAAGTGAAAACAAGACGCAGTTCGTGATTGCTCAATACAAATATGGACATTGGGAAATGATTCTTTATTTAAGTTTTAAATGATTCCGACTTTCTTATAGTTCTAAACTACTTATGAAAGCAATTTCTAGTTTTTCTTCTAATTGTCGCATTTATTGCCCGCTCAAACAAAATATTGCTTTTATATCTATACCTGGAATAAGGCAGAAATTAAGTCCAGATAAGTAGTATTTTACGAAAACTGACGAAATGTTCTGGTAGGATATTATACACATATGCATATACATTATAGTGTTGAAATGAAATTAAATTTTCGTAAGAAATATTTTTTTCAAGAACTTAACGCACGTTTGGAAGAATAACTTTATATTTTTGTTTAGTTCCGAATGCATGAACAAATATACAAAGCAAATATTAAAAGCATTTACAATATTAAAAGCAAAGCATACCAATGTGAATAAATCCCGTTGATAGCCATGTCTTCCTTATGCCAGCTGGCAGTGTCATATTTGCATTTCTTACCTCCACAAAACACAGAGCACTGAAACTCTCCTGGTGCAGTTCGACGAATTTTTTCAGACAGTTTTCCATATCTGTAAGAATTGAAATAAAATGATTTGTTTGGTTAAGTGTATTAATTTTCATATATGAGGTTAGATGTATTTATTTTCATCAACTATTTTATCGCACAGAAAGTTGCAGTATAATTAAAATAATGCCTTTTTCATGTCTCTTGTTTTTTTATTCCTCTGGTGACAGCAGTTACCAGAAAACCATACGCTAGAATTATAATCAAAAAAGTTAGGTAAGTAAAAATTGAAAAAGCATAATGAAACATGTTTTCTTCCCATAAACCATTTGCCCTCGTCTTCCTGCTATCGAAATATAAGGTCTTATAGTCGGGCGACATTGAAGAAAAATCGCCAAGTTTAGGTAAAAATGCACACATAAACTGTCGCTGTGTAGCTTCGTTATCATTCAGAGATATCGATATTCTGATCAATTTCCAGAACCTTCAAGCCCACTACAGCTGAAGAATTTTCTTAAAATGTCACCCTACTTTAAGACCGTATTTTTCAATAACGAAGGAACGTGGACAAATAATGTTTTGTCAAAAATCATGTCTTACTATGCACTTTCAATTGCTATTTATTTAACTTAATATTTAACTAATATCTGCCTCATAAGTGAAGATTGGATGATTTTAAATTAAGGATATATGTTAAGCCTAACCTATGACGACTTTATCACATCGTACTTAAGTTTTCAAAAATATTATATGAAAAGAATCCAGCTTAGTTGTTTATGCAGACCTGTTCTTGAGGCACCCGGGAAGCTGTTGTACAACCGATCTGCTAAAAATTTTAATAAAACAAAATTTTACAATTTTTTAGAAGAGGTGTTCAGATTTTAAAATGTCTTATAAGTAAACAAAAATATTTTTTACAGAAAATAAAGTATTGCCAGTATTAAGATTTGCAGTTCAAAACTTAATCCCTATTGTTAAAATCTAAAATTTAAAAAAATATCCTCATCCTTTCTTTTATTTCGGATATATAGTTTTTTATTTGATTTATAACCGCTTAAGCCCATGGAACACTTTCTCCCATCAGACCCAAGTAGTTGTCTTCAGTCTCTAACGACAATCTCTAAAGACAAAAATAGACAGTTTGTAAAGTCATTATGCGAAACCTCTAAACATTTTAACTAACAATACAGATATTCTATGATATTCTATGCTGAAACAATAGTCATTTTGTTTAGACTTATACTCAATTTCATGAAAATCCTGCAGTAGAGTTCTTTAAACTTTATTACGCGAAATGTCAGAGTTCAGCGGTGCACATTTAGGGATTTCTCGAGTCAGACAAAATCTTCGTAAAATAAGTTATAAATCACTCTTATCGGTTGACTAGCATTTATTAACTAAAAGAGACAAGCAATAATAAATACAAAATACAACTACAGATCATCAAATAAGGTTAGATTTCAGAACTTTCAGTTGATGCTATTTTCCCATTATTATATGCTAAAACATTTAATGAAAAATCCAACTATTTTTTTTAATGTCGTCGCAAAACTTTACTTATGACACATTGATCAACGGTGGATATTACTTTAAGAATTTTTTTTCTAAGGGTTTGATTGAGTTACGTAAAAAAATTCTTATAGTAACAAGTTTTCCAGGAGATTAACAAATTTGAAGGCCATTAGTTTACACACATTGTCGACAAGTTTACGACTTAAGTTTCAATGATTGTAGTAACAGTTCTGAAGACTTCTTAGATTGTTTTCATGTATCATGACCCCACTTAATTCTTATAGGCCGTGGCAATCGCTGAAACCTATGGCAACAAAGAGGGCGCTACAGGGCACTCCTGTTTCCATTACTTCGCCATTGATTGTTGGATGCAAGGGTTCCCTGTGGCACCTCTTCCGGTCAAAATGGGCGACGTCCAATCAAAAATAAACAAATTTTTAAACGTTGGCATTGATTGGTGGATGCATGAGCTGCATCAGTTTAACACAGAAAAGTCAAAAATTGTCAAGGCCCGTAAGCGTAAGCGGAAATTTAGTGGGGCCATGCATGTACTCATTTCATTTTCAAGCAGAAATCTTCCGCACCCTATTAAAATGAAAACTGCAGAGCATCTGAGTTTCATTTCTTTTTAGAAGTATGATCATTCCATGTGCACATAAAGTATAAATAATACAAAAATCTGCTTCCACAGATTTTCGCAGATCCTTAATACGTGCATGAAATTCTCATTCTTTCAATTTTTGCATTTATGTTCCTCTTTTTCAAACATTTCCGCCAACAATCGTATCCATATTGGGTAGTACATATTAGTACAATCCGATAATCGTACCCACATTAGGTACTCATGTTAGTTTAGCACTTAAACTTATTCTTCCATATGAAAAAATATGTATAGTGTGCGCCCATGTATTTCACCAATAATATTAAATTGTATGACAATACTTTTAACGCCAACTTCAGATAGAAATCAGCAACAACAGCAAAAAATCCTGTCACGCGTTACACTGCAGGTGAAGAGGAAATGTTGAAAGAGCAATAAGTAACCGCAAAACATTTTTATTTGCAGATTGAAGTTAACATGAAAGTTAAGTATAAATATGTTCTTGAAATTTAGTATAAATACATTGATTAGAGTATACCTTGCTGATGGTGGATGTCCATAATTGACTGGTTGCCGACCCACTGCAGTAATAGGAGGCAAGGCTGCTTCTAACTCAGATGCCATGATACATCCTTCTGAAAAGAAATTCAACGGTTATTACTTTTTCATAGAGATTACACATGATTAAGGTGAAAAAAACCAACGTAAATAAAGCAAATTTTGAAGAAAATGCAGCATATAGCTATTTCAAGGCTACAATGGAGCCTCTTCATCAGTGCAAAAAGCTCATCAACACAACCAGAAGTTGCGAGAGAACTGACAACAACCAAATGGACAAATTTATACCAAAGAGGGCCAACCAATAAGAATACAGGAACAAGACATCAAACAACCAATCAGCGAACAGCATGTACACTCCGGGCTCAAAGCATGAGGAGACAGAGACAACCAATCAGAAGCCAGGAGACAAAAAGAGTGCGAAACACCGAAGAAATCTGTTTCTTCGGTGGCCCTCTTATTGGTTGGCCCTCTTTGGTATAAATACCGGTGTCCACTTGGTTGTTGTTAGTTCTCTCGCACTTCTGGTTGTGTTGGTGAGCTTTTTGCACTGATGAAGAGGCTCCATTGTAGCCTTGAAATAGCTTATATGCTGTATTTTCTTCAAAATTTGTGCTTTATTTACGTTAGTTTTTTCACCTTAATCATATTGTAGCACAAAGCTTATATGATAATTTTTCTTTTAGAGAGTACACAGTTGCATAAAAATATTATAATAATTCAATATGTTTGGACTTTAAACTACTCGAATATTATTAGTGATTTGGTAATTCGTAAACCAATTACGATTCAATGGTATGAACGTGTAACTTATTTCCCCAATGCCCATTTTTCAGAATGAAGGCATAGGATTTTAGCTTGTATATAACTTCATACAATATTGCGATCTAACCAAATTTATAAAGGATTTTATGAGTGGGTTATCTTCGTTATAAATGCGTATCCAAGAGTTTCCTACATATCTGAATTTCAGTCATTCAAAATAACTTTGATCCATAATTTCTCTAATTTTAACTCTTCCACTCATATATTGAAAGTGTTATTGCATCTCTTATCACAAAATTGAAGAAATGTTCATAAAATATTGTATAATTATACAGCATTGAGAGAAATTAATTGCAAAAATCTTTTAAAATGAATTATTAGCAAAATTCAAACTGATCGTGCCACTTCGAGTCATTTCGAACCATAAGTATTACGTAGAAAAATTTTAATAAAAATAGGGCAACTTTGAACCAGAAAATTTAAACTCACGAGTGCTTAAAAACTCTTTATTTTTATTTCATCGCATCACAAGATTTATATAATGCATTCGCTGCATTGTATTACAATGTAAGACGGGAGATTCCAACAACTTCAAATCAGCATTCAAGAATAACTTCCAAGCAGTAACTTCAGAATTGTTGGATTATACAATTAGCTGCGGACAGTTACGCCAACATGTTGGGTAAAATAAAAAGAAGAGAACAGATATCATAAATTTGCCAACAGCGATGCGCGTTTTTCATAGCCAAACATATGCACTAAAAATACGAAGTGGTCCAAAGTTGTACACTACACTAAGGGTGTTGCAAAGTGTTTTACCGCCCAGTTTCAGGAAAGCGTTACACGTTTATGATCGCCTCTTGATCAGGGTTGCCAGAGCTTGGTCCCCCTCCCCCCTCCAAGATATTGGGTTTTCAAAAGGTATCTCGAGTTCTTTTAGAGTTTATATGAATTTTCTTCGGTTTTGAGTTTTGTTAATGAAAACGATACATTTATTAGATATTTTGACGATAAAACATAATATCTTCGCTAAAATGTAATTTTTGTCTAAGAAATAAAGAATGGAAATTTCTTTCATGCACATGTTGGTACTATGTAAAAAGATAGAAGAAGAAAGGGGGGGGGGAGGATCTACCCTCTCTATCAATGGATGTCATTTGCTTGTGCTATCTGTCGAATTGTATCAAAACACTATAAAAACCGTTTTTTTTAGCAGACGATTTTTGCACTATTTTTTAAAGTAATTCTTCCAAAGAAATAATTATTTAGAAAAGAATTTTGATATTCATTGTCATATTTTTTCACTTAATGATTTTCTAGATTAACTAGTTGACCAGGGCAAAGCATTCGCGTTCGAAATTTGTAGCTCTGCTGCAAAAATACCATGTAAAGACACAATATAAAAAAAAATTGACGTATTCGCCATGTGAAAAACACAGGAATCAGCGACTGATGAACTAATGGTGATAATGTGTTAAAACTGCATAATATTTCATAGCTAAATCATCATAGATGTATTACGTTTACGCCTCAAGTGTACACAAAATACTTGATTTAAAAAAGCGTATTATTTAAAAACATTAGAGAGCATTTCAATTGCATTAATTTTAACGTCTAATATGTAGTATACGATAATTGACAGCTAAAATGATAGCTATTACAAAAAACAGTAAGTAATTTTAAGAATTATTATTAGTTACATAAGCTTGGATTTTTTGCCTAGATCTTGGAATTTTTACGAGCCCAATCTTGGGTTTTGCGAAAACACCAAAGTTTGCCTAACATATCTGATTTATTTCTTATTTCTTTTTATTATCATTATTATTTGCAAAAAAAGGACATAATATTCTCCTATCTTTCTAGTGACGCAATTGCAGCTACCGTCAATTTTGTTATTGCGAACGGCAATAAAATGAATACCTACTGACCTCCTGAATTGAGGCGTATTTTTAGTCTAGCGTTAAATATTTAAGCCTGATAGTATTAACCTTCTGTTCAATCTAGGGAAATGATGCTATCCACGGTTGATGCGATTACTCCTTTCGACATGTTTAGTGATCGATAACTGTTAAATCTTTTTCTGAC
Organism: Uloborus diversus; assembly: GCF_026930045.1. Lineage (NCBI taxonomy): Eukaryota > Metazoa > Arthropoda > Arachnida > Araneae > Uloboridae > Uloborus > Uloborus diversus. Next base: position 17,221,671 of record NC_072740.1, read on the forward strand.
GAGAGACTTTACTAATATGAATCGGAAAAATAGTGCTTTCGAAATTTAGAAGAAAACCATCTCCGAAAATGTGGACATCTTTCAATTTCTCTTAATTATATGAGAAAAATGTTTTTCTTTTGTTTTGTTTACTCTATTCCACCCCTCCCCTAAGGTTTATAAAATATCAGCATCTGGAACATAACTTTCTAACTGGAATCCCGCGAAGCTTTTTGGGAGAATAATTTGCTCCATTAAATTTCATGTTAATGAGAAAGAAAAATAACTTTTGAGAAAATCCATATCGGTTCCAAATTCTGTTCATTAGTGAATACCATATTTTACGGGCACTTCTTTTTTACATGCACTTCTGAAATTCAGCTACTTTTTATAAGCGTCTTAACGACTCTCCTCGCAAGAGCTTGAAGTAGACATCGTTTTTGGTTTTTGCAAGCCGAAAACCTCAGTTTTTCATTAAACATTTCCTATTAAAGTTACTTTTCTTTTCATTTTTTAATATATGTTCATTGGGATAATCCCGAATTCCCAGTCCCAAAAGAAACTTTGGTAACAGCACTAGTGATTTTGAGCTCCACCACTAAGCCTTTGGTTTCATCTGCGGCCCTTAAATATGCAGTAATTGAAAACCCCCTGATCTAGTAAAAAACGATCATACTGTATGCGAAACGTTTTGTGAAAAAATAGGGTTTGCATTTTATTTCAGTGCAAAGAGTACATCGAGGCTCTCAAAAATTTGAAATTCGATTATCGAACGGCTGTTTAGTAAAACTTTGTGCTTATGCAGTTTGAGAAAACGGCACTAGTGCAAAGCTAACCTCAACAGCAAGGTAAGCAGATTTCGCATATTCTGGAGGAGTAGGTTCCGAAAATACTGGCAATAAGAACACTTCAAGAAATATTTATTGAACGATTTTCAAAATTTCAGGAATGCATATAGTTTTTAAAATATTATTTAGCGGTAGACATTGAATCAGCTCTTTTTATCTTCAAAAGATACACAGCTACAACAAAAATATTGAAAGTATGACACTTCACCAATTTAATTTGATGAACTTTTGATTACTGAGAATATTTTTTAAAATACCCTGATTTTTAATACAATGAGGAATGATTGTATCATCACTAAACCCGTATGTTATAAATCACTTTCTTGCTTCATAAATTGTGGCAGTGAGAAGCAAAAGGATGTAAGTGGCAAAATTACAAATTTGGAGATAACCAGTACAAATGGTAGGTGAACCTCTCCTTTGTCTTGGAGCAAACAATAGTACTAGTAGCCCTGGTAAGTTCTATTATATAGTATGATTTAGAAAAACTTTTCAATGAAAGTCTACAAAGGAAATTATCTTTAAACGCGTTTTACTCAAAACTTGACTGTCCAAGTTACATCCCTTTTGCTTCTCACTGCATCAATTCATCTCCTGCCGATTTCCCATTAGTCAACTCAGAAGAACTTTTGAAAGTTAACAAGTGTTTTTAGGTTATAATAAATTTGATTAAAATGTTATTTTTCTTTAGTCCCTATTGAAAATTCTAGGAATCAAAAAAGACACTTTTGAAGCACAGTCATAAATTAATTTTTGCAGCTTTAAAGTGGGATATAGTAAATATATATCAAAGAGTAAAAAAAACTGCCTTTCCATTTCTCCTCAATTCAATTTCATTCGGTTATTGCTTTTATCACTTTTTTTCCAAAATCATGCCAAAGCAGTTACTTTAAAGTGAACAAATCAATTGCTTTTAGTTGAGTAGTAAAAATATAGAAATTTGAAAGGATCCTACCAATAAGTTTTACACTATTAAGCCTTTTAATCTAGTAACATTGGTGTCAAATGTGACAGATTTTCAGTAGTTTCTATGGGCTGTTGAAGCAAATTATGAAGTTATGAAACGATGTCTACTCGTGATATAAGGTATTTTGCAATGATTCACTTAATGTTTATTTTATATTTTTGGGATTGTTGTTACTATCGATCGTGATTTTAAGACCTTTTTTTTTAATTTATAATGTTGAATTTTAGACTAATTCTCCTTGTAGCGGGTATTCTTAAACTGTTGTGGATTTCTAGAGACTGCAGTCAGCAAATGCTATCGGAATACCTTTTACGTATATTTTAATTTAGTTAACAAACCCGGTGATTCTATCCCCCCCCCCCCCCCACCTTTGATTTTAATTTTCTGAGTAAGTTCAACTTTCTAGACTGTTTAAAAGCTTTTAGCAAGAAGGTCGCCGTGCGGGTATAGCTAGTTTATAAATTGCGCTTTTCACAGAATTAATCACAACTTTTAACTGTTTAACTACTGCTGAAATATTAATGAAATGAAATATCAAAAAACTTTCATTCATTTGAATGTTATTATCTGGATATTCACTTCAACGAACCGAAACGGGAAGATTTCGCTGCAAGGAAACAGTTCTGGGTTTTTAAAAGTTTTTCAGGAATAACCAAAAAAAAAAGGTTTTACAATTAATTTTTTAAAGATTTGTATGTATATTTTACATTATGTTTGACTTTATCTCTACGGTACCAATTTCAATAATATTTCAATAAAATATAACGTTACCTATGTAATTATTTCTTACGCATTGGAGTTGTTCCGTCCTTACTCGAAATACGTATCTTGTCAAAACAAAGTTCATTTTCAGTCGTAATTCCGGTTTTATTTGGTTCTATTAAGAGTCTTGCGACAAAAAAAAAAAAAAAAAAAAAAAAAAAAAAAAAAATTAAATTCAAAATAATACAAAAAAAAAATTAAATTCAAAATAATACAAAAAAAAAAAAATAGCAATTTTTTTCTTCACTTTCTCCTGATACGTTGCATGTTACAGCTCCTTTGTTTTAATATCTTATGGAATATTAAATAGAGTTGTCTCGTTCTTTTACTAAACAAAATATAATGTTTTTCTTCATATATTACACCAAACCTGTTTTTTTCCTGTCTTTTTTTGTGTGGTATGTGGAAATTTCAATTAAGTTGGGACGCAATTGACGAAATTATCTATTTTTATAAACGAGTGCGAGGAAGATACTTCAACTGACGAAAGTGAATTTGAACCAGTTTTCCACGAGTAAGTTCGAGTGTTGTCAGACTACGAAGGATAAAGGTTGTACGTTTTGAAAAGTTTTGTATGTGGAAAATAAGAACATATGTAAATAAATTTTTTTTAAATGTTCTCATGAGTATTTGAAAATCAAACTATAAAAGGTTTGGCGAGATTTAAAATAGCTGCCGTGTCTTGAATTTTGAATTTGTTTAAAGAAAGAATTCCTAGTTACATCGTAAGGTTTTGAGTTATGTTCTACGTAAGACTTTTTTTATGCAATCCGTTTCCACCGCATAAAAAAATATTTTTTGATTGTGTTGCCAAACTATTTTTTCCTTGACACTTGTGAAGTTTTAGGCGACACATACAATTTCACCTAAACTATTCAATTCAATGCATCTATAAATATTTAAGAAACTAAATTAAGAAAAAAAATGCATAAAAATTGAGGGAATTCATAGATTATTTGAAACTTGTGGATGGCATAGTATTGCTTGCTTCCTTATTTGATAAAGTGTCAAAATGCTTCAGGAACTAATTAAAGAAAGCAAGCTTGCTGTTGGATTAAAAATGAACCGTAGCAGAATAAAACTGTGTCAAATTCCATCATTTCTGTACCGAAGGTCCCTTTTGATTTGGATAAATTCGAAACAGTTGGTAGATATATGTATCTGAGACAAGACAGTATGACAAACGGAAGTATCAAGGCAGAAATTAACAGCCGAGTTCAACTTTCCCGAAGAACATTCGAAAGGCATAGTCCTTAATTTAGAAGCGACTTCTCAATTTGTTTGAAAAGAAAAGATTTTAATCAGTGCGTATTTTGCCTCTAGTTACTCCTTCTTCAGAAACATGGACGTTAACGAACCAAACTGAATGAAAGCTTCAAACAAGTCAAAGAAGTACAAAAAGATACGTGTTATAAAGGGTTCACCCGAACAGATAAAAAACACGATTTGGGAGCAAATTAAAAGTTACTGATGACAATTGAGGCAGTGAGAAGCACAGGGTTGTAAGTGGCAAATTTTAAAATTTTGAGATAACCAGTACACATATGGTAGGTGAACCTCTCCTCTGTCTTGGAGTAAGGGATGGTACTAGTAGCCCTCGTAATTGCTGCTATACAGCATGATTTAGAAAAAAATTCAATGAAAGCCTACCTAAGATGATGTCTTTAAATGCGTTTTTACTCAAAACTTGAAAATGTCCACCTACATCCCTTTGCTTCTCACTGCCTCAATTGTACTGCAAAAAAGTTGTGGTCTGGGTTCCTCGCCAGAAGAAACGGTGGTAGATGGAGTACCAACGTACTATATTGGATAAAGAGAGATAAGAAAAGACCCGTGGAAGGAGATCAACAGTGTCGTTAGAGGGAGTAAATAGTCAATATGAGAAAAATGGAATAGAGTTGCAGAAATCTGGCTGGTGGAAGTCATCTAGGAGATGCCTTCATGCTTTTGGGGAATGATATACAGTCAACACTCGTTTATCGCGGCTAATTCGTTCCAGACTTTACCGCGATAACTGAATTTCCGCGAAGTAGGATTCTGTATATATTTTTCTAATTAGAGCGCATAAAACTTACTTACGGCAATTTAAATAGGTTTTTATCATAGTTAGAGTCCCCTAGATATAAAACAGCACCCTTAGCCACCATTACATTTGTATTACCTAATATATTGCACAAAATATAAGAAATTAGATATATTAGACGTAATAGATATCACATTGTTAATTATTGGGAAATGAACTCAACACACACGCAGTTCTTACACGCTACTACTAGTCTATGAAAAAACCTCAACTTGTTCGATGATGAATCAATTGCCCGTTAGTGACCGTAGGAGCCCCCGTTCTTCCTCTACATTTACGTATACAGCTTAAAAAGCTAGTACATTGTTAAACACATTTACAGATGTATTTATCCCCTAGTAATAATACAGTGATTTATACTTTCCAGTTAGTGCTTAACGGTTAAAATGAGATAGCGATTCCCTACATTTTCTTCGGCGATTTTATACCTCCACTCCCTCAACTAGTACAACTAGCCCCTCAGACCTTACTTAAAAGTTTACCTTACTTAAAAGACATATACTTTGTTATTCTTTTGTAGAAAAAAGTTTACACGAGCGCATAAAAAAGGCTAATTACTATATTTGAAAAAAAAAAAAAGAAAGAAAAAACCGCGATGTAGTGAAGCCACGAAAGTCGAAGCGCGAAGTAGCGAGGGACGACTGTATATATATATATATATACTAGGGTGGTCCTTATTAATATGGGAATTTTTTTTTTTTTTTTTGGAATTCAACAAGTGACGCCCACTAGTTTTGTGACACTATAATAAAAAGTAACGTGTGCAAAATTTGAACTCGATCGGTCAATAATAACACGTGCCCCTAGGCCGTTGAACTTTAACACTTTTGATAATTTTCCCACAAATCAACCGAGTTTTTACTACAGACCCAGTACATCATTTCTCCTAGGTTTGCAAAATATTTTTACAGCGAGGTAGCACTAAAATTAACCCTTTTAATTACTTTATATCATCTAAAGATTTTACTTTGAATAAGAATGAAATAATGCTTTAGAAACTTTCCTTAACCGAACGCTTTTCTTAATGTATCTCGATAGTATGTATTTTTCCGATAGTCTTGGGCGTCTGTAAAATAAATTAGTTGTGAAATTGGTAAATTAGTTGTGAAATTCTTCGATTAACTGTGCTCCTCTTTCAGTTGTATCATTCACACAATTTTCAGTATTTTAACAATCTCTCTTCCCTTTAAACAGCTTAAACATTTTGCCGTGAATCAGGATCAAATAGGAAAAAATCTTTTAGTATTTGCAACTTATCATACAATTTTATTGACTCGTAATTGATTCTATAAAGAGGAAGATCTTTACTAAGAAAGTATTCTAAATCATCTACTGTTATCTGAAATTTGTTAAACAGTCATCAGACACGTCTTCCTTATCACAAGCATTTTTTGAACTAGTCTTTTCCTATCTTCAAAGTTAATTTCTTCATCCAATACGAACAAAGCTACTAGTTTATCCCCTAAATACCATAAGTGATTTATGAATGTTCCAATCACTGCTTCTGCTGCATGTTTGTCGTCATTTTGTACGCTGCTAGTTTTTCAGACAATTATTCAAAGGAGCCTCGATTGGGTTGCTGCGTAAAACCATATCTTCATGCAGCATTTAATTGTAAAAGAGCTTTGTAAAACAGCATTGAAGCTTTCTTTTCATGTAAGGTCAATTTAAATTGTTTCCTAAATATAAAAAGTTTCAAACAAAAATTCCTTTTGTCACCCATGTGGCTCAGGGATAAGCTCCAGGTTGCCGAAAACGTATCCCTGTAGGAGGAAATTCACCAGGAAATATTATTATAAGTTATGAGAATTTTCTGTAATCTTTCTCAATTCCGCTTTTTACGAACAATAATATGTCATCCACTTCGTCTTTTAGAATTTAAGTGGTATGTGTACTTGATTGAAATGTTATAAGTTCTGAATGATGGAGATCTTTCCACAAAATTTTGAAGCGCTTAAATAATTGAATATCTGATCTAGAACTAAGAAAGGCAAGAACTTCTTTAAGGACACACTCTGCAGTACGATTTGTACGTGCATGATGATGGCAATCCAAATGTAATATATCACCATTCAGTTTTTGCTCTAAAAAATTGCATGCACAATTTATACGGTTGGTATTGCAAGTCGTTGTATCAAACACAACAGCTAGGACAGTTAGCAATAAAGAGCTATCATCTAAGATATCATATACATCTGTAACATGTTATCTCTGAAACATGTTAAATTTTACAGAAAGAAAGTGAGAGAATGGTCGATCTGGAAGTAGCAACACCTATTGAGGTTCAAAATTACTTTAAATATTAAACGTTAGAATATTTTTACATAAAAATGAGAAAATCCGCATTTTTTTCTTCGAAACTCGAAAAGGGGACCTAGGGGCACGTGTTAATATTCATGGATTGACTTTAAATTTTGCAAGGATCATTTATTTCTACAATGGAACAAATTGAGGGGGCGTCGCGTAAAATATCTGCGACTTCAAAAATAAGAACCACCTTAATATATACACACACACACACGAAGGCAAATCAAAAACTTTTTGCGCCTATTTTTTATTTGCCAAAAACAGGTACACACAGGTATTTACAAATATACATATTGTACTACATACCTTACATTATTTCTCCGTATAGGCCCCACACCGGTTCAGACATTTGTCCCATCGCAGCGCTAAATTAGAGATCCCCCTGGGGAAGAATTCTTCCGGCTGCCCGTGGAACCACTGTCGGACCGCGTTCTTGGCTTCTTCGTCACAAGTGAATGTCTGTCCTGCCAGAAACTTCTTCAGTGAACCGAAAACATGAAAATCACCAGGGACAAGGTCTGGACTGTAAGGTGGGTGTTTCAGATTCTTCCAGTAAAATGACTAAAGCTTAGCGGTTAGTGGATGGTCTGAACTGCCACATGTGGCCTTGCATTGTCGTGGAAGATAACCACGTTTCAGTACTTCTCAAAGAGAGACACTTCCTCCCGTAGGTGGAATGCATTTCCCTGTGAATTGCAATGGACGTTTGTCCCTTCCTCCATAGAAAATGAATAACACATCGCTGGTCATAAGCTGTGGACGTCTGAAGAACAACCGCCATCATAAATGACTAATAGCAGCGCCACTCATAGGAGCAAAATACGGTTTAAGGAATGTTCACTGCTGCGAATTTATATGTTCACTTTGTAATCACAGATGTATTTTGGCTAAAAAAAATAGGCGCAAAGACTGTTGGATTTTCCCTCATATATTCATATATATATATATATATATATATATATATATATATATATATATATATATATATATTCATAAGAGAGAGATGCTATGTTGTAATCTTTTTTCAACATTGCCTGTTTTAATAACCAATTTATATCTTTTGCACGGTACGTAGTTTCGGGTCAAGCCAACAGATACACTACGAAATTATTTCAGTTTTGCGCTGCTTGGAAAACTTAAAAATTCGTTTGTTCTAAAGAAGTTTTTTGGAGAAATAACTTGAGTTATAAAGTATAGGAAAGATGTAAGTTCACTGTCCCAAAAGTAGTACCTGAAAACATTGAAGGGCATTTGAAAAAAATTCTTCGAGTTGGAGATTTTCCAATAAAATGAGCTAAACATGAAAAATTGCGTTATCACTTAATTAATTAAGGAAATTTCTCTGCAAAGGTATTGCTCTTGGAAAGTCATTAATGCATAGGTGCTCAAATACTCATTTTGCTATATTGATTTTTTTTGTTAGTTTTTTCTCTCTATTACCGATTTAGCACTTGGTTGACTACTGGGCAAATATTACCATATAAATGTCACATTTTTACCTACGCGACAACATAGCTTGATGTGCTTAATCTTGTTCATAGTAAAATGTTCGCTTTTGTTTTATTTCCTATCATATAGTGATTGATTTCAAGTAAACAAAGCGTTTCGCGTTGCTAGGCAACAAATGGGCAAAGAGCCATGCGAGTTTAGTCACTTGTATTACCTTATTCTCTGCACGTAAAGTGACGAGTTTTATGTTCAGTATAGAGCAAGTGGCTACTGTGTTCTCTACAACACACCAGGGTACTAGGAAATTTATATTCTGACAGTGAATAATACTTTAACTTTGTTGTAGGGGATAAAATCTGGTCAAATTGTGTTACTCAAATGATCGGATTGAAAAATTAGACATTTCTTTCTCATTTGTTACTAAATCAATGCGTATAAATTTTATTAGTTAACGTTTCATTTAATGGTCAGGAGTTGATAATGACTTTTAATCGTTGAAAATCCTATTTAGAAACATTGCTTAATCTGCTAAAATGTATCATATCTTATACATTGTGATTGTCTAATGTCTTATTTGTCCATACAATTTTAACCTCATTAAACTTTAGACCTTTATTTTGTCTTACTAGTCGACCCGTGCGGAACTCCGCACTGTGCTTCGAATCGTTTCATAAGGTATTTCGCTCTTTAAGAATTTCAAAGGAAGAACATTATGAAGAAGAACCGAAAAAAAAAGTAAGCGCAGAAGAGAAGGCAATTTAAAGACATCAGTAACAAAACCTCGTTAAATACAACGTTGTGATATTTTGATCATCGCTCACCTTTTGGTCGTACATATTTTCAATTCAAACATAAATATCATTAAAAGTGTGGCTGAGTAGTGACTCGTGAAAAAGCAAAAATTGTGCATGTAAAAAAACAGGTTGTGGCAAACAGAGTCCTGCCCATGTGAGCATCTGACGGGAAAAAAGAAATATTAAAGAGATATTTATTGGCACGGATTCGAATTGGCGCCATTCTGAGTAACAGCCCGACACCCCAACGAACCTAGCAATTGCGCCTTCCTTTTCGAAAGCTATTCATTGAAGGAATGCGTAGTAAAAAACAGCAAAAAAGCTTTTTGCCAAAAATAATAATAATAATAATAATAATAATAAGATCATGCTTCTATGTTTTGTCATTAACCAGCATGATACGATTTAAAATTATTCGAAAAGCATGGAATTTGATTAAAGAATGACGAAGATCTCACGTAGCGATTGAAACGAACATTCTAGAGAAGTAATAAATTAGATTGAAAATAAGTGTTTTTTTCTTTGAATATTGAACTATTTCACATAGAAGATTGCTTTAACAGTTACGGCTTAAATGCCCGCACATGTTTCTCTTTTAATCAAACACTTAAAATTCAAAACCAAAACCAGTTGAACTGAGTCCGTTTTTTAAGTGTAATTTTTCGAACGTAGACAAAATGTATTTTTTTTTTTTCAGCAGAAAGCAGAGGAGTAGAAAATGATTTCTTGCTAATGAAGTTGGTAATAATTTTAATGCTTTCTATCGTATTCGCGCGAATGAAAAATTAAAGGTTTACTGGGTGAAACTCGTAGTTTTAATTTGGCGTAGTATTTTTTCATTTGTATAAAAGGTCGAACACTGCTATTAGAAACATCTACATTTCAGCATACAACGAAAATGTTTTTTTGCACAAAAAGGATTTCCTTTTGGTAAATGTAATACTTTTTTATGCTTACATTATGCTGAGTGGTGTGGATGTAGTCAAAGCTTAAAAAAAGGAAAAACACTCTTCGATTAACAGTCAACTTATCCGAATGATAACTGTAGCCTGCATAAAGGAGTCGAAACACCAAGTAGCAATCTCACTGCATTTATTTTATTACGTTTGTATGTTATGAGTACATGTAATGCGTAATACTAATATAAATTTGATATTCTTTCGGACAGCCCAAACTTGCCCGAAGTTCGAATAGTTTATAGCCGAACGCTCTACCGAAAAAAACTTATAAATTTAACAGAACAACTAAGTCCAGTGCTTTTAAGCTTTATTGAAATATGAACACACACACAGGCTTTTTTTTTTTTTTTTTTGCTGAAAGCGACGTAAAAAATGGAAAACTGCATTAGAACTTTGCTTTTAAAAATAAATAAGAACTACAGGCAGCATCAAGGTTTTGAAACAGCGAGGGGCGTTTTCGAAAACTTGATTTTTCGACCGTAAGTCTATTTTTCTTCATTAGCCAGCCTGATAAGTTTTAAAATGAGAAGGGAATAATATATAAGATAAGATATTGAAGAAACATTTTTTTATTCTTGAAAATTTTTACAATTTGTTACCGCAGGCTGCTTGAACCGTTATGACTTAGATGGCAGCACGTGTTCATCATTTAACAAAACGGTTAAAATACAAAATAAATTGAACTATGCTCTTTTTTTAAGCGTAGCTTTTCGAATGTAGTAAAAATGTGATAAGCTATTTGTTCTTTTGCAAAAAGAAGAAAAAATATATATTTTACCCTTTAAATTGAGGTAGTAATTTTTTTATTTGTACAAAGAGTCAAAAACTCATTAGAAGAATATATATTTTAATATACGATTTATTATTTTTTTTCTCAACAAAAAACAATTCTATTGTAGTCTGAAATCTTAAACCTGTTACTTATATTTTCGCTTACATTATGCTTTAATTTTCTTACCAGAGCCAAAGCTTAAAAAGAAAAAAAATTCGTACAATTCCGAAGTAATTTAGCCAAAGTCACTTCAAGTTTCCATATCAGCAAGGAGCGTTTCCTTCACATTTATTCTATTATTTCATAGTCGTTATTCACTTAAGTAAGTGTTCATGTAATGCGCGATATTGCTCTAATTTTTCGTTGCAGATTGTCCGGACGTGGGCCCGAACGCGCATTCTCCTGGTTACGAAGAGAACGCTCTGCCGATCAAGCTATTCTGCTCTGTCGGTCATAGCGCAAATTAAAGTTATAAGTTTAACCGAAAACCTCATTCTGGTTCTTTAAAACAGGTTTTTCGGCTGAAAAAAACAATTTTTAGACCGTGGGTCTATTTTTCGTCAGTAGCCAGCACCATAAGCTTTAAAATAAGGCGTAAATCAAAGAAATCGATCAAGAATTGAGGAAAATCTGGCGTAGAAACGAAAATCAGGCTACAGAAATAATATATAAGGATGACAAGTGATGAAGGAAGCTGACAAGGCAACGAGGCACTTGGTAATACCGTTGTTTGCTTTGCGCTGGGAAGACTGAAAAATGCCCCCCCCCCCCCCACAACGACAGTTTTAAATAAAATAATAATACAGTCATTTATTTCACCATGGTCCACGGTGAATATAACATGACACAGGTGGCACAAATCATAACGGAATTTACTGTACAAAGAGAAGAAAATAACACCCAAGGTACTTATGGGAATCGAACCTACGACATGATTAATTGCACTCAGGGTGCTGTCAGAACTTCGTCACTTTCTCCGAAGAGGATCCAATGACATTCTTTAGAAACATATAACTTTTTAGACTAGTGAGCTTTCCGTTTGCGTACATTTCAAACGTATGAAAAGTAAACTTTAGCTGAAGTGCAACAGAAAGAAACCACTCGTGCCACTTACACTTCGTTCAAACCGAAAGAATTGTCCGTTCGGCGAGGAATCCATAAATGTGGCCAATGTTGGTATTCGAAGTGAACTTTTAGGTTTGCCTCCACCATCACTTCTCATTGAATAGTGTATACATACTTTTACTCCAAAGACAGAAAGCAGTATAAAACGTCTCAGAGAGTGCAATTTTCTTGCTTCTTACTTAGATCTGAAAGCTTTCTACCACAAACGTAAACATAAAACCTCCCCAAATATTATTATTCAAAATTCAGACAACTGTATGACCTGTGTGTGATCCTGCGTGAAGCACTTTAGTCAGAATGTATGTATCACAAAAAGGTTTCCAGTGGCATAGGCGAAAGGCAGAGCAGCCACTATTCAGTATTGCATTGGTAAATGTCTCAGTAGGTCAACACAAAAAATCTCAATGTTATTCATGTATTTTTTTAATTGAAGAACATAGGGATTGCTTTTTAAAAAAACTCAATAGTTTACTTTTCAGCCGAGGGAAAAAAATGCATGTAATTGAAAGAGAAAACCGTTCGTTCTCAAAAGAAAAGGATTGTGAATGAAGTTATAAATTTTTTCAAACTCATTTTGCTTTGGCTTTGAGTTCTCCTGACAGAATTAAATTCCAAGTGCAGTTTCGCATCAAAGAGAGCCCATGTGCCTACATCTGGTGGCGAAACTGGGCGTCGAAATTCTCGTGGTAATTTGCATCTGCCGATATTGGTGCTACATGAAGGAATGCATGAAATTTTAGGGGATCCCACAAGGCCTGCAAAAGGTAAAGATCCTAACACAGCCAGCCCATTAAAAGGAAGATATAGGTTTTTGAAAAAGTATTAGATCCCAGAAGTTGTTATCTCTAGATTAATGGGTTTACAATAATTTTTTTAAAAATTTCAAAATCGACAAACATATTAAAAAGGATTTTAGAGGTTTAAGTCGTTCTCCTGCGTACACCCTTCTGTGTACCCCTTTCACTATCTAAGCTTTATGGAAACAACAGGTTGCTCGAGGGCTTTGTGCGGTACCGTACATGTGAATTCCAGATATACTGCATTCACAGGAAAGCCGACAGACTAGATGTAAATAAAGAATGGCGCCATTTGGCGATCTCAGTCACGCGTTTGACTTGAGCAAGAACAAATTGGTGTCAAGCAGACGGCGAATGCGAATGCCATTGAATAACATTTTTTTTTTTAAACAGAAACTCCCCAATAGTGGCAAACCTTCTGGAAGCCTGTTTATTTACTTTCTGTCATTCTTTTCTGTGAACAAAGTGAACGATGTATGTTCAATCCGTATCATACTTCCTGCGATCATGTCCTGATAGTCCGGAGATCACTACGGCCTTATTCACCAACCAATTTGGAACCTCCGTTAGGCACTCGAACCAGTCCGAACTGCGGATCAAAGCGGAAACTATTATTTATAGTGAAGAACCCAAGTTCTTTGTGAGCTTTCTTCCGCTAGGGCTGCGTTCGGAAATAATCCACCGGCTACACCGCGTGGTTAGTCCGGTATCGTTATGACATATCTGGAATTTCTCTAGGAAGCTTGGTAGAAAAGCTGTGTTTCTGAACGCTCGTGGTTACACCGCGATAGTTCTAGTTCAGCAGCAAACGACGCTCCAATCAAAGCGTAACTTTCGTGAGGGGAAAAATATTTGCGTTACGATCCAAACATAAAACACGGCCGAATTGGCCAACACAGACTTTGTGACGTTGGTGATCTCGCTAACCTCTTCAGGCAGCGGCGCGACAGGTTGCTACCAAGTCGACCGCTAGAAAACGACCGCAGCGTTTCGGAACGCGGTTAAGTCACATCACCGGTTCCACCGCAGGCGTTTCCAAGCGCTTGCGGTGGCACCGAAGCGACCGATCCTTGTTTACGAATGCACCCTAGGTGGAACTGCCTAAATCGCAGAATCAGCGGTAACGACGCATGCGCAACGATACGATCTCGTGTAAGCGAAGGAAAAAAAAACAAGAAATAAACAGCATCAACTTTTTACGAATGAAGTTTCCACTTCTTCGAAAATATGAATGATTTTAGGGAATTAGAATAGCACTTATTTCTTCAGAAGCTAAGCTACAGAATAGTAGAAATATAATAAATTCTTGCAGAGTGAATGAATTTGTTACATTAAATGATACAGCCTTTTATGTAAGGCATCGGTTACGTAAAAGCGCATTTCGGATAGTGCTTAACGAATTCAAAGTCGAAATGTTTAGCAGTGTTATTTACCAAAGAGCAATTGCCTATTGCTCTGAGTTTTTATGCCAGAAGAACTTTTCAGTTGTAAATTTATAACACACAATTTCAGTCCAAGCAGACTTGGTATCGAGCAATAAACGGACTGCATTATTTTTCAGCGGGCAAAGTTCATTATTTGCATTCCTCATCAAACACAAGAACTTCCAGAGGTATGTTCGTCTATGTAATATTTCATTATAAATGTAGTTTGACGTTTCTGTTAGGCTAACTGTATTTATTGTGCTTTTATTACTGAGTTAAAACTGACTGATATCAGCTTTTTATAAATGCCTCAAATTATAAGAGTACATGCAGATTTTCATCGTTGCCTAAAGATTCCTCTGGACTTTAAGTCTCTTACTAATGGTAACTCCAACTACCCAAAATCTTGGTCCTTCCTTCTTTCCCCAGTAGTTGGAATCCTACACGTTATAATGTTCTTATCCTTATATTACAGTGGATTCTCATTAAATTCTTCTGTTAAAGTGTCTTCGCTTTCTTCTTAAGATCATTCTTAAGTGTCTTCACTTTAGAATGATCTTCACTTTCAGTGACTCTAACCATTTAAAATATTTATACTTTTGACTTCTGAGGAGAGTGCCTGCTATGATTTAATTCCTTAATTTCAGTAACGTTAGTAAGATTCTCTAATCGGTTCAGTGATGAAATGCGTAAGTTTTTCACTTTCTTATTTAAATTTCATTTGAAAAGGAGCATGAATTCTTTGAGTTTCCATTTAATAACACAAGCACAGAATGTGTCGATACAAGTTGTGATATATTGTTTATTGAGTTATTATTATAGTTTCAAAAATAGCTTCATTTTTACAGAAACGCTTTTAAGTTCTCAAAATAGATAGAATGCATAATGGATTGACAATACAGTAAAAATTGGAAATTACAACCACGGGCAAGGGATAAACATAAGCACTGTGCTGCATTGTAATGGCAATTTAAAATCCCCCCACCCATTGCTAATAACTAGTTTTTTTTTTTTTTAATCAGCTAATGTAAGTGAAAAAAAAAATGAGGAAGGCGCTGTCATTTCAGTCAAAAGGTTTTTATTACTATTATTATTATTATTATTTCTTATTATTTTTTTTTCGATTGAAATGAAAAATAAAGGTTTTGCTTAAATTCTTTAATAGCTATGGGTTCAGTTGTACATCAAGTGGAAACCATTGGTGGGGCCTGTGGGCGCCAATGTGGTCCAGTAGTAATGGTTTATAATCGCATAACGGCATCCGGTGAAAACCATTGGTGGTGGCCTATGAGCTCGCATGTGCGTCCGACGCAAGTCTACAGAAGTACCCACCTGGGGGGGGGGGGTCATGGCGCAGGCTGCGCCATTGAAATTTTTAGGAGGGGTTGTTTTGACGGGTATTTTTCTTATTTTTAGGGGGGCTCTTGTTTTGGGGGGGTTACGATTTTTAGGGGGATGTGCCCTTGCTCTTAAGGGGGGCACCCGTGCAAGCCTATGCAGACAGTGCAAGCAAATACACGTTCGAATAAGGTTTTGGCTGTTTGAGGTTGCATCGTGTGTATGTTCACGCTCAGAGACCGTTTCTCTTGTATTTGTTTAACACTTGCAGAAATATCACATTTCGTTTCTTAGCAGACAGGAAAAATTAACTCTCGCTCATTTTATTATGACCTAATATGACCTAATTTATAATGACCATAAAACCTAATAGTGATGTTTTAAAAATTCACCAAAAGGTCAACAACAATATATGTTAAAAACGAAAAATATTTGGATCCGCTTTGGAGTAAACAATGTTTAGTTAGATTATGTACTAGCATAACGTGATAATACGTAACCTACAAAACCCATAATGCGCGAAAAAGAATTCACACCCTAGCGATCCGTTGCATGGAAACAAGGAACGTATTCTAGCTTTGCAAGCAAAGTCATTCATAAAGAGTTGAACTTAAGACTCTCTGCCAACGTGTTTAACACAAAATTCCTCTACTTTTGAAAAAACATATTACAGAAAGTAAAGGAATTGTAGAAAATTGAAAGAAAAACCCCCTAGCTGCGGAAAAATAGGAATATATGGTAAATCTCGCTTTTCTAGTAAGAGACGGTAATTTAGAAAATACGATTTTCTATTTCTCAAATGGGAAAATTTGCCGTGCGAAATGGCTTTGTCAGTACAGAGAAGAATCTTTTAAGGAATTCGTGATATTTACAGGAATTTGTTGCAGCAGCAAATTAAAATCATCACTAAAGTCAGCAGTCACTAAATAAATAAATAAATAAATAAAAAACTCAGAAGTAAAGAAGCAGCTTCTAAATAACGTCGCGAGTTCCTTTAAAAATCTCCATCAAGATACGGAAAAGTGCGACTAAAAAATAGTAAGAAAAACACCAAAATCACGAAAACAGATTAAAAGTTGAAAAAAAAAACTAGAATCAGGCCCGTCATTTCAAAGTTTTCCAGGAGGGGGAGTTATATCCTCATTGCATTTTACAAGAAAAAAGCAACAAAATACATGCAAAAATTCCTAATTACAATAAGTTTTCAAAATGCAATGGAAATCCATTGACCCTCCCCCGACCGCTCAAATGACGGGTCTGAGTACAGAAGGGACAGTGGCTTCAAAAAATCTCCATTCGAATGAGCATAATGTTTCTCAAAAAATCCCCATTTTATTGAACAAAATGTTTCCCTTAAAATCGTCATTATAACGTTAACAGTCTCTAATAATCCAAAGAGCCTTCGTTAAATCGAAACGTAAAATGCGTCTGTGATAAGAAATTCCAGCTTATCTGCGTAACAAGTTTAAATTAGTTAAAATCATTCATAACTCTAGAATTCGCGAAAAATGAAAAAAAAAAAAGGATGAAAAGGATTTTTATTTTTGGAATTAAAAGAATTTCCGAAATAAAGTCAACAGAGATATTAAAAATTGCATCAAGTTAAGGACATAAAAACGAAATATTTTTTCCTAAAATTGAAGTTTTGAATGTGTGTATACGTCACTAAAAATCCCGGTCGAAAAAGAGTAATGGTTTTCAAACGAAATAAACTGGAATTTTAAGAGTTGCCAAAATATCGTCAACAGGGCCTTTGAAAATCTCATCAGAGTATGGACATAAACCTCAAAAGAATTTCCTTTTGAATATGTTAACTAACAGCTATTTTATCCTCAACATTCATTTTAGAAGAAGAGTAGCTGCCCCCCCCCCCCAAAAAAAAGATAGAATATGTGTTACAGTTTTTAAGAAATGTCAACAGTTCCAACTTTGAATTTCCGATTAGGATGCGGAAAAAAAAGTCCCGAAAAACGATTTTTGCAAAATAAAAGGAATAACATTAATTCGAATAACATTAGCAGAGCCTCTAAAATTCGCATCTGAATAGAGATATTTTCCCCAAAAAATCCCCATTAGAATGAGAAGATTCTTTCGCAAAATCTTTAATACTACCTAAATAACATAAAGTCTCTAAAATCTCAATGACAGTAAAATTTATGATAAGTTCTAAATAAAATTGTTCTTTTATCGATCGTCTGCTTGCTGTGTGGAAAGAAACAAGATGAATCAAAAATTAAATTTTAAAATCGTGTAAGCCTCTGAATGTGAACAAAAACAATTATGATAATTCTATTTGCTGGAAATGAAAAATAGTAGGCATGCATCGATTAATCGGGTAATTAGTCATAATTGGTAACTTTGCCAATTAATTGACCGACAATTTTTTTAAATTTTTTTTAATTTAAATTACTTGAAGTATACCCAGTAGAAACTGCTAAATGAGTTCATAAATAGCAAAGAAAATGTAATTTTCTACAACAAAAGATATCATGTCATTTTAAATTAATAATATTAATAATTTCGAATTAAAAGAGGTTAAATCATTCATTAAAAAAAAATTTAGTGAACTAGTGCATATATATATATATATATATTTAATGTAAGAGGTTGTGAGATGGTTATTTATACGTGTGTCTGTCAATTCCATCTCTCCTCCAAAACGTGTGAGGGATTACTCAGATTCAAACTTTTACTTTTTTATTTATTTTTTGTTATTTAGTTCCTTTATTTAGGGACTGACTACTGAAAAAGCTTGGGAAGCTTGACAAGTCCGTCATTTAGGAGGGTTAAGGGGGATAAATTGCTCCCCGGTTTGGGAAATCAATGTATTTACATGTAGGCGAGCGTGCTTTTTGCTGCTTATTTTATGTAATTTGTATTGAGTTTACTCCCACTCCCTCCCATTCCAAATGACGGGCCAAAAGCTTGAGCTTCACCTCAAAATTTTCAAGGTGCCCAAAAAAGCCTGAAAAGCTGGAACTAAAAATCCCCCCCCCCCCACCTTGTTTGTGAATGCCTTTTTAAAGATAATACAACTAACTTTAAAGCTGGTTCCACAAAAAATTGGAAAGAATTTTGAAAAGTGAGGAATTTTAAATCTGGGATTTGGCTCAAACCCTCTTACAACATACTTCAATAACATTTAATTAGTTCTGTCAATACCATTGTGAGACCGTCATAAATCTGATTCAAAAATAACCGTGCAATTACAATGGATCCTATAATGCACAAAATGTCTAAATGTCAGTGTGGGGAGGGGCGGAGAAATAAACTCTAATTTGAATTCTGCTGAGTCACTTAAAGTGGCCCACTTGAGAAAAATATTTGATATAGTTTTGTTTCATTATGTGTAGAATTTAGAAAAAATTTCGCACAAAAAGCCTGGGGGGGGGGGGGGAGGACTGAAATTAGACTGAACTTCCTTTAACGTCGGAGGTTAATCGGGCTTTGACTGTATTCAATGTATATGCATACAATTGCAGCATACATTTTAGTTTTCTTATAAAAGTCCTATCTTTTTTACTCAATAAAAACATTAGTAGGGGAACGAGGGGAAAAGTGAAATGGTTAAGATGACGGGGTTTTTTCACAATGAACAAATCGGAAATTTGTTTTGAAAATTACAGCACAAAAAGAAAGAACATTGTATTTTATAATCAAAACTCCATTGAAACATTATTTTTTATTTTCGGCTGTAAATTTGAGCCTTTAAAAAAAAAAGTGTAAAATTTTAATTTTTTTTTTCGTGGGACAAAGTGTAAAATAAAATATGTTTCTAATGAAATATTTTCTACTCGATTATAAAACATATTTTTGATCAAAAGAATCAGTAAATAAAAGGTTGAATGAATAAATGAAAAGATAATGAAGCAATAAACGAATAATTAAATGAATAAATCAGTTAATATATGAAGAAAAATTAATGAGCGAGTAAAAGAACGAATAAATAAGGAAAAAAAGTAAATGAATGAATAAGTGCGTGTGTGTGAATTACTAAATGAAGGAATGTAAATGAATTCATTAATAAATGAAAATGTAAGTGATTTTAATTAAATGATTGAGTGAGTGAATGAAACAAACTATTTCACTTTGCCCCGTATGTACTTGACTAATTGTACAATTTATTGTAAATACAAATAAACTTAATATTAACTAAATTAATACTGCATTGAATATTAGATCTCAATTACTGTCTAAAATGTTAATTACAAGAACCTAATCATTTTATTGTAACAAAAGTAATTTTTGACTTACAACAAAACATTACAATATGAGTATCAATTTTTAAAAATTACTTGCTTTACCAAATGCTTTAATCGTCGCTGGTATTTTTTTCCTGACTGAAATAGACTACATATGGTACTATATAGTTAAAATAATACCAGATAGGTGGCGCTAAAAGCTGAGTAAATATTTCACTTTTTCACTTTGTCCCGCTATTTCACTTTGTCCCATGTTCCCCTATTATTAAATATATTTTAATTTTACGAACACTTGAAACTAAGTTATTTTTTAACTTAATTTTAATATATTTTATATTTATCAGCTCATCTGTTCGTACATACAAACTTGCACTCATCTCATGCGCCAATTAATTTCTTCTCACCATTTCTTTTGCATCGTGCTTTAAGATTGCCTTATAATTTTCGTAAAGATAAAAGGCCGTCATAGTTATTTACAGTAAAAAAGTCTGAAGGTATCGATAGCCAAAGGTCCACTAACTTAATATTTTCATGTCTAGTAAATAACAGAACATAATTTTAATAACAATAAGAAGAAATTGGGCTACCGAACTTTTATTTTAAGGGAAATTATGATTAAGGGAATTATTATCTGCATCGGCTTACTATCTTTGGCAGATTAATCAGTAATTGGCCAATTTGCTTATTGGCACATCCCCAGAAAAGAGTCCCGAAAGCAATTTTTAGAATTAAAGCAAATTTTGAAATAACGATAACAAAACCTTTAAAACTGCATCAGAATAGAGATATTAGAACCCAGAACGTCTCCTTTGCAAAACGAAAATATTCCCCCAAAATCTTGATTCTTCCTAAAGAATAAACCCTCTAAAAATTGTCATTCAAGGTAAAAATTACAGTAAAATTCTAAACGAAAAGGTTGTTTCAAAATTTAGATAGCAGCCAAAAATTCCCCAATAATTTCAGTGTTTTATTTGTTAACACATCTTCAAAAGGGCAACAGGAAGAAATAAAAATCATTGGTTAGAAGAAGAAAAGAGAAATGACACCCAATAAATGCAAAGAATTAGAATTTTCTGCAATATTTATTCATATAAACATTAATAACTCCAGTTCTATTCGACATACAAGCGTGAAACAAATTGCATCTTACGCAGAAAATTCAGTGTTCGATTTTTATCAAAAGTGTAAATGTTTAAGGATGTTGTCGCCTCTTAAATAGCGACAGAATGTTGTTTGATGTTTCATTAGATCATATCTTTGGTGATTAGAGTCGTACAAAGATGATCCTGGATGGGATTAATTACTAGTGAAATTTCAAATTGATTGGTACCTAGTTTGGCAGTTATATAACTCTATGTGGTTCTCGAGGAGATGAGGCTTCAGACGGACGCACATAATTTTTACACGATAGCTCATTATTTAAGCTGCTGATTGAAAATACCAAAATTACCATACATCAATAGATAACAGGTAGATTGTGATAAGCGCCTGAAAACCTAGTTAAATGGTAGCTCTTTCTAAAAGTTACATAAAAGATTTGACCTTCATATTGTTGGGGGGGGGGGGGAATGGGGGGACAATATTCGTTATTAAACTTTCATGAAAGGGTAAGAGTTTATTAAAAATATCATAATACGAATCAATTTTTCTGGGATCGCTAAGTAAAAAATTAAGCATTGATAATATGTACTGCTGTTACATTTACTAAGTTTTTCATTATTTTTAAATCACATCGTAAAATCTCGAAATTCCTTAGTTAATAATCAGAATGAACTATCGTTTTGAGGGCGATATTTCAAATTCTTCGTTTTCAAGTCTTTCATATGTTTTGTTTCTCTGTAAATGAATTAACTACTCATGTTTATTGATATGAAGAATATAATGTGTTTGATACATTGCAAGAGTACTGGTTAAAAGGAAAACAAGAATTCAACAGAATTAAACGGGCAAGCAATTATATCGCTCGATTGAATTGCCTCACTGTAATTGATCGTGTTGTTCGCGATACTTAATGATTCAATCTCAAAGCATTAATAAATTAATGAAAATATTTTTGACTCTGTGACTATGATTTCCATACAATTAGAGGAAAAGTCGTAAAATTATTTTTGATCCCACTTGGAAAAACTTTCCATAAAATAGGTCATAATAACACTGAAGACAGAAAACTAAATTTATCGAGAAGAGCTTTCATCGTTAAACTGCAAAGTAATTATTTTTTTAGGAACAATAATTCAGCTTTACATTGCCCATTTATTAAGCATTAAAAAGGAACTACAGATAGCTTTAAAAAATGCCAAAATCAAGTCAATATCTTT
Organism: Uloborus diversus; assembly: GCF_026930045.1. NCBI lineage: Eukaryota > Metazoa > Arthropoda > Arachnida > Araneae > Uloboridae > Uloborus > Uloborus diversus. Next base: position 17,243,795 of record NC_072740.1, read on the forward strand.
TTCTTTCTCTGCCATTTTCCATTATCATTTTTAGAAAGTTATTTTTATGAATTTATGATTTTTGTGGTCTCGTCATTGTCTTTGTATGTTTCATTTCTGTATACAATGTCTAAGAGTATTTTCACAATTTGGAAAAAAAACTAGCTATATCTCTGGTGCTTTGGTATTAAAATATGATGGTTGCATATAGCTTTTTAACGGTGTACAGCTCTGGCCAAAGTATTATACTAAGACTTTTAAAAGCAAATTCTTTATTGATTACATAACTATAGATACATTAATGAACAGTGAAATAATTATCTAATATTTAGTATTCATTCCCTTTTTCTTGATAAGCATTTTAATTCTTTTTAACATACTTTTCACAAGGTTTACACCATTTCTTAACTTTTTAAAAAAGGAGGTAAAAAATTGTTTATACTCACTATTATATATACTCACATACACATACTCACTAATTACCTAAAACTAACTTTAAATATAACAGAACACACTAATAAAAAGAACTAATGAACTGTTTAAGTTGATTGAGGTTATGTTCCTAGTAGGTAGATAAACAAAGAACATAAACAAAACAGACAGTGCTGCCACCTGCAAACATTAAATTATGCTAAAATAACGTAATAATCAGTGTACAGTATGTACTGTACTTTAACAGTAAAATAAATAGTATTTTAGCACAAATAGTGCACAAAAAACAAAACAAAAAAACTCTTTAGTCTAATAATTTGGCCAGCACTGTAAACACCCGTTGAAGAAACTTGCATCAATAAAGGAGAGCTTTATTGACAAATATTTCTATAAATATTAAGAAACATTGTTTAAAATGTATTTTTCACCTCAGTAATCAGTAATTAAGTCGCTTTTTTGAACTTTCATCTCATCATGCGAGCAGAATCTCATTACGTTTTTCACGAGGGTGAAAACGCCCTGTTTGCTGTAATGCGTGTGTGTAGCTATAAATTATTAAATTACATTATCTACGCTTACCACACTGCACGAAATGAGACGCTTTTATGCTATAATGAAAATAGCTTGGGCATTGTTTGCTAAAACAATTACTCTTCACTCTATCGTTAATGACCTTCATCGTGGCTTTTCGCAGGTTCTGAAATCAGCCGTAGCGCTGAAATAGTTATGACCATCCAAACAAGGTGTCATCTCATTTGCTGATATCATTACTAAGAAGAAAATTAGTTTTTTTTTTTTTTTTTTTTGCTTGAGGAACAGGAAGAGAATGTTTACCAGAACTAACATGCATGAATTTCCTTGATGCAAAACTGAGAGAAATATATAGATTTGATTCTGAAATCGAGTTCTTTTTCGGATGGTCTGGCAATGTTGCTTTTTCAAAGCAAGAATTTTGCGTATAACGCCTAAGGCGTTAAAACAAATGCAGCGGAGATGTTTTAAATCATGCAATATGTCAATTTGTAGATATTATGTTTTTAATGGTACTTTCACAGCAGGAATATAAATTTCAAGTGCGAACGCTTCACACAGGTCAACTAGTATATAGGTATACATGAAATACACCGCCAGCTCAGTCATTCCAACCGGTCACTTGTCTGGTCAGTGCTAATTCTATATTAGCTACCAGTTTGCTTGGCGCTCTAGGCTTCCTTAAGAGGTTTTCCACCTCCAGCTCAGTCACTTCCTATGCCAGACTGATGAGTGCTAATAAGCACGAAACTGCAGTCCTCGGCTGGAATGACTGAGCTGGCGGTGTATTTCATGTATTTCTGCTTTAGCCCTAGTTGTAGGGCTGTAACTTACTGAAAATTGTATACAGGTAATTAATTTCTCAAAAGTTTTTTCTTGTGTGGGAACGCGGTAATTTCCTTAATACTTCATCAAACTTCTTAAATAATACGGCATCTGAAAGATATATTTTTTTTGTCACCACTTTGTGCGAAAAATAAACAGACAACTTACATTTTGATTACTTTGCACCAAAAACCAATTTATTTAGTTTTTTATTACTCATTGCTTAAATGCAACCCAAAATGGAGACACATCGGGTCAGTTGTTTAGAGAGTCGTGTTAACAATTCGAAGGTCATGAGTTCGAAACCCCAACTGCTTAGAAATATAATTTTTGAGACTTCTTTTCTTCTGCAGAATTCCGATACGAATTTCCATGAATATATAATCTAAACTCGTTCGCTGGATTCTGAGCTGCAATTCTGTTGTTATTAAAATCAGGAGATAGGACATTAATTTTAACAAGGTAAATCGCAGTATAACTTTTGAAAAATATTCTCGCAAAATAGAGGCTTCGGTTTCAATTTATTTTGTTGCTTTATTGCGAATAGAGGAATAATTTATCAAAAGGGAACATATCCATTTTCCGAAAATGTTCTGGGGGGTAGAAAAAAACGGATTAGGGTAATAGCAAAATAGTTTTATTATTTTTTTTTTTCTGGGTACAGAATTGAGCACAAAAGCATTACAAATTATAGCCTAGAGTAAGAAATTTTTGTATAAAAAGAAAAAAAACAATGAGATATCGCCATCTTAATTTTGAATATGTGCCCTTTTGTACGAAAACCTGAATGTTGAGAATTCCAATTTCACCAAAACCCTAATATTTCACCACCTCATATTCTCATATTGAAGTACTTGAACTTTAAACTAGTGGATTAGGTTTTTATCATGTGATTCTTTTAAATCAAAAAGTTTTCGTGATCCTGATACATTCAGGATCCTTTTTGTTCGAAATGACAACTGTCGAGGACGGATTTGTTATTGTCCGTTTTTCACAAGAAGGCACTTGACTCCTCCCTCGTCATGTGGTATCCGTAAATTCTATTTCGCTGTTTTTGGCAGAAGGTACATTCAGATCATAGCATTTTGTTGTAAAAGCAGCAGTTTTTAAAATGTAAGAATAACTAAAAGGACAACAGACAAGTGATGTAAAAGACACTAAGACTTTTTTGCACGTTAAAATGCACGCCCAAGTTACGGCTGTCTGGTTGTCTCTTTTAGAAGCGCGTGGATTGCGTACCGATCACCCGCGCGTAAAATAGAACTCTGCGTTTGAGGAGGCGTGGCGAAATGCCTTCTCATGAAAAATGGACAATACCTTTGATGAAAAAGCCAAACTTTACCCTTAAATAAACTAGGATTTGCTTCGTATGGACTTCTTAAGAGTAAGGGATTCGATTAAGGTTATCTGAAAGATAAAGAAAATGCCATAAAATGATTTTTTCTGAAAAGTGGATTCGTTCCCTTTTGATAAATTATTCCTCCATTACTTTAGTGCAGGGGTGGCTAACCTTTTTTGGAGGACAACACTTTAATATTTTTAACATATTGATGAAAAATATAAAAAAGGTAAAATATGTTATGGTTGAATAGGTGATTTTTACTCAAATAGCATTTTTCCTATCAAGTCAGCAGTGAAAAAGCTCGACTCAGGAAAAGTTCATTTTGGAGCTCTAACAAAATAAGCGTTAGAGCTTGTATTTTATGAACACTATAGGGGTCAGCAACAGAAGACAAGTCCAAGCCTTAGTCACAAAGAGTTTTTTGAGGGATAATACAATGTTTTACTTAGAAACTTTTCTTCCGTAATAATTTTCAAGCAATGTAACCTAACCCTCTATGAGCTAAATATGCAAGGCGATCCATCTGTGCAAACAGTATCTATAGTTTTGTCTATTGTGCTTTTTTAGCTTCAATTATAATCTTTAGTTCTTTAAAAATGCAAGTTTTTTGTAGTTGAAACTAGTTGGCGCAAAATAAGGAATTATTCTGCAATATCGAAATTATCATTCGTGTAACGCACAAAAATGATTAACTGCGCAGTCTGTAATGTCAGTTTTTGTTCAAAGCCAACCATGAATAATTGCAATATTGCCAACCTCCTTGCCCCTGTCATCTATACGAAGAATAACTATAATTCCAAATAAAATTATATTGATTATATTTTGACGACGATATAATTACAAGTAAGATTTTAAAGGTTGTCTTCGGTTATTAGTAGCATTTTTATAGTTTGACAAAGAACCTGAAAATGACATTTTCTCTATTTTTATAAAATTTTCAGTAACTCTTCGCGTACCAATTTAAATACTCTGTCCGCGGGTTTCGTCGTCCCTGCTTTAATGTATAGCATCCCGAGATGGAGTCCCATTATCTCTGGTGGTAAGAACGTTTTCTAATACAGTGGACGCCGGTTAATTGAATCAGTGTTTAATTGAATCAGCCGCTTAAATGAGTCAAGCTGTCAAAAACAGAAAAAAATCCAGCTTTATTGAATTAGCCGCTTTATTGAATTAGCCGCTTTATTGAATCAGCCGCTTTATGGAATCAAAGCTGTTTAGAACAAATGTGATTCATATAAGCGGCGGCCACAGTAACTCGGAAATCATGGACCGATCCTCGGGCCAGAAAATATAATTTTCGAATGACTAATTTTCCTCACCAGAAATTTGATACAAATTTCGATGAATATACTCATTGGGAGCAGTATTCTGAACCACTGTTGTGTTGTATTAAAATCGGAAGACAAAACGCTTATTTTGACATGGTAAATAGCAGTATCATATATAGGGTGTCTCAGTTAAACCTTTCAGAACTCCTAAGAGGGGTAGGATGCATCCTGACGACTCGAAATCATATAGCAATGCGCGGTTGGAAATGCTTTCCTGAAGCGGTGATGTATACAGAAGCACATAAAGAAAGGAGACTATAAGTGAAAAACTTTTTAATAATACATGTAAAAAAGCAAAAGGTACACTGGTCAAAGTAAGTGTTCGAAGTTTTTTCAACCGGCTACAATGCCCACGTCACATCTTCAGCGCATGGAGCTCCGAACAATCTGGAATACTCCTGGCATATCTCAAATTTCTCGGGTCGGAAAAGCGCTTCTGACACCTATATTATTTCAGTTCTCTTAGGAGTTCTGAAACATTTAATTGTATATTTCTCAAGGGTGATTTTTGTGGGTGCGTATTAGTGCCTTAATACTTCTTCAAACTTCCTAAATAAGATATTTTAAAAAAATTTTCACCACTCTCGGCAAAAAATTGAACAAGTTACGTTTTGGCTGCTATTAGGAAAGTTAGGCTTAGTTAGGGATTTTCGGATTCCTGCTGTCGAGCGTTAAACAATGTTTCGCATGGGTCAACTAGTTTTAACATAAATTACAAGCGACATTTATAGGATCCTATTTTAAGATCTGCTTAGCCTTTTAATCTCAAATAAACGCAGCATTATTTTAAAAAAATGTTATAATATTATAGGGAGAAATTTCAAATCGAATTGAGAAAGATGGTTTTCAATAAAATAAGTCGTTCAGAAAACTCTAAATATTTTCTTCATCGTACCTTACGCTTTTTAAAATTCAACAAACCCATCAACCTTCATAGATTTTTCTCTTCTCACATAATTTGAGCTTTTGTTAAAAAGTGATTTCACTGTTTTAAGAAAATTTTGCAAGCTCAAAAGTTATCTTGTGCAGTTCTTTTGTCCAAAGCTTATGAATTTTAAAAATTGCTGTCGTTTCTGAGAACGGCGGAATTTTAATAAGTTTGCACAACATTTAAAAACTTCGTTTGCAAGTTTTGTGCGTCTTATTGAATTTCCAGATTCTGATTGAAAAAAAGATTCTTACAGTGATAAAAATCGGTGAGAAACATTTTCTAAAATATTTTTTAATTTCCCCAACTTTTGTACAACGCTTAACAATCTGCACGTACAAAATTCATTCTCTTCATAACAGATCTCCTAATAACCAGGTTCTGCTGCAAAAAGAGGTCTTGAAGCTCCAAAAAAACCTTTGTACAGATGACTAGTTTATACATAATATAAAATTAGACGTCCATATTGGGAACTGCGTAGCTTTGCAAGAAAAAGATTTTGGCATAATGCAAAAACACTACTTCATATTTTCAGCTATTGCAATTAGTTTATTACCTTCCGCCGATGAAACAATTTGCAATCATGTATTTCGGTAGAAATTCACTTATGAGTGAAGTGCAAATGTAAAACAACTTCCGGTTTCTTACAAATAAAAATAGAAGAAAATAGAGTGCAGAGTCTCATGGGTTACATTATGTAGAATTTCATTTCATGTCATAAAGATAGATCATTCTAATTTACTAAAGTACTAGTATTCTCTTTGTATTAGTCGGTGCTTTTGGAGAGATTTTGCTACGCCTGATTTTTTTTCTGAAAATGAATTGCTTTAGCATTTTTACTGCTATTCTTAACTGTAATGTTTCTTGTAATGTTATAAGCGTAGCATAGCTACCCTGTTACTTTTACGAAAAACAATTTGTACAGAAATAGGGTGGTAGAAATACATAATGGAAACTAATTAAATGAATAAAGATTCAAGTTAATTGTCAATATGAAACGTAGCTCATCAATTAAGCACAGCGTCAATTCATCCCGATAAAAATTCGCAACGTATATGATTTATCGCTGTTTTACAGTTCATTAGGTTCTTTTCAGTAACACAAAATAAAGCTAACAAACTTTTTTCATCAACTTCAAGTATCATTCTTTAAGTATATTTTTTTCAGTAAAGGATTTTTCAGTAAGGGCTATTTTCAAATCCGTCACATACGGCACGTACACTTCCTGAAATTTTCAGCTATGTCCTTTGAATTACGTTTTTTAATTTGTTCAATTTGGAGATTTCACAGTTATGATATACAAGGCACTGAAAAGCGAAGGGCAAGTAAGTGCACTTTTTAAAGTTTGGAGAAAAGCTATGATAAAGTTCAGATTCTAGGTAGACTTTCATTGAAATTATTTTCTAAATCATGCTGTATACACTGTTAAAACTGCAGGTTGCATTTGGCACCTTTCAAGGGTGAAAAGCTTGTTCACCAGCTGTACCTTATAAGGTGCTGAAATTGCACCTTTAACTAGCTGGGTGAAAAACTGGCACCGTTAATCCAGCTTGCACCGCGGTAAAAAATGGAACCCTATGGCAGAACATTGGCACCCTTTTTATTTCCTGACCCCCCAGTGTTGTGTGCATTTTTGGATACAATTGTTTACATTACTATTGATTGTTTTCAGTTATAAAAAACTAAGTCATGGTGCATTTTCCACATTGAATAGTTCTGAAAATGATTAAAACTTGTATTTAAGGCATTTGATCCCACTTCAACTTCCGAAAATAATTTAGAAGTGTTCGTCACTTTAATTTGTCTGTGCGTGCACTAATTTTTGTACATCCACTTGGATTGCTCAGTAATTTTAATATGTTATTGACATTTACTGCAGCACGATCGTACCGAAAATGAAGAGCGTAGGTACTGTTTGTAAATCATTTACGCGAACAATAAATACTCAATTATATTGCAATCATGGAAAAATAAAATCGTTTCATAAACGTTCAAAATTTTAATCAAGAGCAACATATTAATACGTACGTATATATGATTCGACATTTGAATATCCGTATAGAATATAAATAAGCACTTTTTTTCAATGTGAAGTCTTTCAACAAATTGAAAGCCAAAAGAAATTCTAACGATCTATTCATTCTTACTACTACTAGAGTGACGAAAAAAGCTCAGTTATTCGCTTCAAGCAATAACGCTGACATGAGATAATAAATGAAAGAATCGAGACGAAGAAGGAATTTCTTTTTCGTGCTCTTCTGTTCTGTTTATACATATCACCGTTAGAATTTCCGTTCACTTACTGATTGCATCATATTGTTAACAATAAATCTCTTAGTTAAAAATCCACAAGATCCCTGACAATATACAAGCAAGTAAAACCACATATTCAAAATTAATAGTTGAATTAACTTTGCAAATATCATCTAGTTTAAGCGTTTTGATTATTAAATGTTCTTATCCAGTGCTGATAGCTGTTTTTAGGTAAAATTTATGCATGAGAGAAGTAGCAGATGTACTTAACGGACAACTGAAAAATCAAAGTACTTTGAAACATTTATAAATATGTTCGGAAGCCTTCAAAGCTACACTATGATTAAATGCCTGTACTTACGCAAAATTTTCCAGAGTAAATTGCAGAAATCTTTAGTTTTAATCCAATTCCGTACTTCATTCAATGTGGAAGTGCATCTACGTTATTTCCTTTCGTCCGCCATTGATTGTGGTTGAACGATATCGTCAGAGCGCATGCGCCAACGTTACAGCTGCTCAATACATTATAATGCTTTCTTAGAAGCTTCTTAAAAATGCATGTGATTATTGAATAAAAAAAGACATATCAACCAAATACCTTTTATGGGGCTCTATAATTATGCAATGGTGGAGTGACACAAGATAATCTTCAAGAGTTAAAACGATAAAAACATTTCTCTATAACTTCAAAGCAGTGATTGGACGACTGGAAGAACTGTTGCAAAACAATTCTTTCAATGATGAAAAAGCTCATGCCCTTTAGCATGTATGACTTCGTTTGAATTTTTATCCAATTTGTTTGTACCGGGAAAAGATTTTTGAAAAATGCTTTACTCTATAAAAATCTTATATCTTCAATCCATCATGGATTATGGTTATTTGGATTGGATTTTGAAAACGAAAAATAAAATGTTTCAACTGTGAGTAAAATTTTTAGCATAAGGCAAGAAAAAATACAAGCAATATACCGACAGAATGGTTTTCGCATCCAGAGACTGCAGTTTCGTCCTTGTTATGGACTTATATGTCTGGAATAGGGAATAACAGAGCTAGAGGCAGATGATAGCTCATTGAAGCTGAGAGCGCCGACATGACTAGATTATTCAATGATGAAAATTTTAAGTCCCTCACAGTTTTTGAAGTAGCTTTTGAAGTGATTTTGAAGAGCAAGATATAAAAAGTGTTTTAATACATAACTTTGCGTTACTTCAATTGTTTTTTAACTATTACAATCAGTTCAGCTAGTAGAGAAAGATTTTTTTTTATGTCTCAGGAGGTTAGAGAAATATTTTGGAAGTACAAAGGGAAACAAAATTACCTTTTCCATTTAGCTGAACTGGCAAAACAGCACGACATTGGGCACTCCCTGCTCTTCCGAATTCCAAAATTCATGCATTATAACTTTTCAAAAGGTATAAACCTTTAGTAGCGAGATGTTTTGTATGATAACTTTTTAGTCAATGAACCAAAATTTTAATTGTTTCTAAACACTAATTTTATTCATACTAAACCGATTTTATGACAACTTCTTGTTATTCAATGTGTGTTTGGTTTCGCTTTGGGGTTATACACATTTAAGAAACTCGACCCCCCAAATGAAATGGTGAAATGCCGCCCCTGCCTACATTGCACCCTGAGGCACCGTGTTTTCACCCCCAGGAGCCAAATAGCTTTCCAGAAGAACCCGTAGTTCTGACAGTGTAGCAACAGCTACCAGGGTTACTAGTTCAATCTCTTTTTCTTAAACAGAGGAAAGGTTCTCTTACCATTTGAACTGGTTATCTCCATTTTTTTTAATTTTTGCACTTACGCACTTACATCCCTTTGCTACTCACTGCCTCATATATGATCACATAAATTAATCAAGCGAGTTTAGATCGGGGGTGTTGGGAAGGGGAGCCATTCGTTCTTGGCCAAGAAGTTAGCTAAATTGTTGCCGCACCACTCCTGAAGCACACATGTGGTATGAGAAAGGGGCACCCCCTTGTTGGAAGCAGCAATATTCCACCCTCTACATACTCGGAACATTTGAGGGTGAAACTTTTCGCAAAACCAAACCTTAGTTTTTATAACTCGAAACACTTCCCCCCTCCCCTCAATTAAAATTAACGAGCGTTTTCTGTTTTCTGAAATAGCCCCCAAACCATCACAGACGAAGCATTTTGAGGAATTCTAATACTGGCTCTGATACATGTTTTATGAATAGATACTGAGCTTATTATATCATTTTGGGAGTTCAGTCATTGATGTAAAATGGATATTTATCAGAAAATCTCCAATTTTTTTTCATTCACTGCAAGTAAAGAAAAAAAATATAATGTAAGCAACATTTTAACATTTGCAATAGCTTATATAAACCTTATACTAAATTGTCTGAAAGAAGTTGTATCTACATTAACACACATCTTTTTAAAAGAAAAGTGCTTCATAATGTGGTATGAGAACTTATTGTTCACGATGTACAGCGAGGTGAAATGTATAATGTAATAAAATTTACTTAACAAAGCCTAAATGATTTTGAAAGTATCCCTTGGTAGAGGGTCCACGAAAAACAGAAAAAAAAAAAATGGACAAGAGGTCCACAGAACAGGCAAATTTGGAAACTTTTGGGTTAGGGGTATTCTGCATTGACGTATTGTCAACTCTGATATCGGGACTGCAATTCTTAAACATAACAACAACATTTTTGCAACTTGTAATTCTTAAAAAAATATTTTTTTATTATTTTCATACGTAAACAGAGCAGAATTTTGATGCAGACTTCGAACAGTCTTAAATTTTATACAATCGTAAGTTTCATAAACAATTCCTTTGAAAAATCAACTATTTTCGAAAAATTAAGGATTTAATCACACAAAAATTAGTAAATAATATTCAAAAATAATTGTTTCTTATACATGTTAAGTAATATTTGTTATGTGACCTATTGGAGTATGAGTGCTATGATATGTGATATTTCATTCATTTTATTGTGTATTTTATTAAAAAAATCCATTGCCAATAAAATATCAGAAATTTTATTTGTATCATAATTTAGTTTTATGATTAATTCGGATTTCAAATGAAGAATGGATAAGGAGAAAATATTTTCAAGATGTTGTTAAAGTCTCAAAGTTGGTAATTTTCGAAAATGATCTGAACTAAAAGTTATTAATCTGTAAATCACGAGTCAGTAATTTAGAGATGTAGCTGTAATTATGCTCCATATGATGTAGCTTTATATGGAGGTTGGAAACATATGTGACCTGACTAACCATTTTACTAAACTGTCTCAAAATTGATAATATCCCAAAATAAAAAAGAGTTAAAATTAAAGGTTCAAATACTCTATAAGCCATGAGTCGGTAACTTTGAGATCCAGCAGTAATTGTACTTCCTTGAGATGTAGTTTTAGATCCAGGTTACAATCTCATAGCACCTGATCAATTTTCTTTTAATTGCAGTCCACTTTATGTCATCGATTCATACCTAACAGTGTTAAACACTTAGAGCGTGGAAGACTTAAGTTGCAGTGAGCTACCTCCTGTTATATAATGTATTTCTGCGAGTTTGAAAACCTTCAAACCTCTTTACATAGATTGCAGAAGATTACTTTGTATCCGAGTCTTCAATGCTCTATATGTAGCACACATATAGGTATAAATCAGAAATATAAAATAGACTGAAAATGTACAAGTTGCTTAAGTCAGATGGATTAGTCTCCTGGATCTAGAACTACATTACCTGGAGTATAGCTAAAAGTGTCAAATTTGCTGACTCATGGCTTGCCGAGTAATTCACCTTTAATTTTCCTACGGGTTTCTAACTTGAACTTAAAGCTACACGACGTGGGGTATAATTACAGCTGTGTTTCAAAGTTACACTTATACCAGTTATAAAAAAATAGTTTTTAAAAAATACTGAAAGTTAATTCAAATTTGTTTACACTCTAACTTTATATTCCTTGACCCATTTCCTCAATTAAAGCTCAAAACAATATTTAATTGGATTTTTTTCTCAGTATTAATTGGAGCAGCGATATCTGCTGATGCAATCCCGTCCAAAATACACAGTATAGCTTTAGTAAATCGGATATGATGCGCAACTGATTTCCTTGCTTGCCCATTCAAATTCAAACAGCAACTGATTTGTTAAGCACGTTTTTTCCAAATTAAAAAATAACAAGCGCCTTACAAAGTGTACTGCTACAATGCTGGAATTTAAAGTAATTCTAACCTTGATATAGACATTCATGCAACACTGTCTGAAGCTCCAAAAGCCATGAAAAGCGTTTCTAAGCTCTTTCTAGACAGCGAAGCAAAAAGTACAACCTCTAGTCATTATTTGTACCGTTCATTCTTTCCCTCAGATGACAAAATTTGCAAACCAATTACTTACGAAACACATGCGTGAGAGATTCTCACGCAATTACGTGTGAAATATTTAATATCTCTGGTGGCACTTATGAGACTATTATCGCGTATGAGACCAAAATTGAATGAAATAGTAAAGAAAATGCATGCGCAGAATACAGAAATGGCTCAGATATATAAGTAATTGATATATATTCAAATAATTAAAATGTCTATCTGTAATTACTGATTTTTGGGATAAAATGGAGTTTTCCGTACACTGAATAAAATTTTCTCAAATAAAATAGTCTTTAATAGTAAAAGGATTGTCATAAAAAACTGAATAGAAGAGGGTGTTCCGAAGAAAATCTCCCGTATATGCACTAGTTACTGCCACATTAGTCAATGGCTTTCTAACAGAACCAGAAACTTGGAATGGAAAGCATGTTGAGCTTCTCCTATTAAATTTACAATAAACAAACCTCAATGAGGAAAGAAACAAATGAACTTCAGCAGTGAATATGATTGAAATTTCACATGTACATAATTCTGCTGTGGGCAAGTAAAGGGCAGTAACAGTAAATTTTTATTTTTTTTTTCATCTATTGTACGTTAGCTTTATTGTACTATTGTACAAGATAGCTTATTTAGTTTCACTGAGAAAACGTACGAAAAAACAATACTAATTCCAACGTTTCCCTATAGTATTGAATCCAAAAGGCGATTCTTCAAATACTCATTTCTGCAGATACAGCCGTTTACCTGCCCATAGCAGATTATTTTCAAAACTTCATCTGCTGTTTTTGGAAAAAAAAAAAATTCTTTCTAATGGGGCTGCGGTAGAGGCAATGCTTTTTGCAGATTTAGTGCGATCTCCCAGCATAGCATCCACTCTCCAACGGAACACCACTATCGGTGGGATGCCATTGCCACGATAATTTTGACGCCCAGTTTCCTCACTAGTTGGAGGCACCTGGGCTCTATTCGATGCAAAACTGCACTAGCTTTAAGTTTTTTAATTTTGCCAAGAGATACTCCAAGCCAAACGAGTACTCGAGGTATCTTTTACATGCCGCATAATCATACGACATGGACACTGTCTATTTTCTGCACCTGCGTCTTTGGGCGTGAGAGGCCAGCGTCTTAACCACTACATCTTTCTGTCGGAGTTTTTGAAATAAAATAATCAGTGTGATAAAAAGCCAGCTCTGGAGTGAAATTTTAAATGGCTATTCATACTTTGAGGAAGTAAAAAACTACATAAGACTAGGTGTGTTCATTACTAAAAGTTTTCTCAAATTACTCATCCCGCCAAATGGTGGTTGGCACGTGAATTTCTGGTCGCTTATGTACACTGTTTATGCGTAATAACTACTAATAATAACGGACACATTTTGAAATATAATCATCAGTGTATAATCATATTTTCATGGCGTTTATTTACATAAACCCGAAATGGAGCCAACAGAGAAAATATTTAGTGGGCAATTGTTTTTTACACAAGGTAAGTACTACACCTCATTCTGCACAAGATATAGTAGAATTCGAACTCCGGAAACTACAAAAATTAGTTATTTAATAAACACGCCACTTGCAAAATTGTAAACAAACAACAATTCACTAAGAAAAAATTTTACGACAATGTTTAATCTTGGTAACTGTGTTTTCTCTTGTTTTCCATAGATTTTGAAGCAAATTCGTTCGAAGACAAATGCCAACAACCTTGAGGTGTACAATACCTTTAAGTAGGGATGCAACGATTAATCGGCCATAATCGGCCACTTTGCCGATTAATCGGCGGAGAAAATATTTTTCAAAAAGAATTTTTTCAAGCATACCTTCAACAAAAAACTATGATTAATAGTATGAAAGTGTATAGAGTAAAAACAAATAGTTTAGAAAGTGCGTAATACTGAATGAAATATGAAAGAATGATTCTCACAGTTGAAACTCCCATGACACTACAAAAAATTATTAAATAAAAAGACACTTAAATTGGAATGCGAAAATTATTTATTCATCCCACCTCTATACACTTTTCATATCACCTGCTTTGCAACTACTTTTTATTTTTATGTTATTAATGTTATTTCTTTTTATCTTTTGAAGGACAGAAATTTAACAGAAGTAAAAAAAAATTGCATATGATCCCACTGGTACCGCCCCTTAGATCTCTTTCCTCCCTTAACCCTTTTGTTTTACTTCTTAAAGGAAATCAGGATAATTTCCTAAAGTTTACGATGACTCTAACCCCAGCTTTTGGTGACACAACTTAATTATTTTTTCAGTTATTTAGTTCCTCGTAACTGTACATATGATTATATCATGCAACTTACTATTTTAATTATAAATTTTTGATTCAACAAAAAAAATACTTTTTTAAATATTATTTGATATAAAAAAAACTGTGTACATACTTTAATTTTTTTACAAACTGATGGTTGAAGTAATATTTTTTTAATTTAATTTTTACTTCCTTTTACAAAAAAGGAAGTATTGTATTCGCGAAAAAATTTTCACTCAAAAATCGCCCTTAATTTCCATTTTGCTCACCCCCAAATGAATGTTGAGTTTTTTTTTCGATTCGACCACATGCGGAAAAGTGCCTAAGAATGTATAGACACGCGAAATATCCATTTTGACCATCACCGAGGTAATTACAACGACTTTTCTCGTGACGTCTGTATGTATGTGCGTATGTGCGTATGTGCGTATGTATCTCGCATAACTCAAAAATGGTATGTCCTAGAAAGTTGAAATTTGGTACATAGACTCGTAGTGGGGTCTAGTTGTGCACCTCCCCTTTTGGTTGCTTTCGGATGTTCCTAAGGGGGTCTTTTGCACCTTTTTGGGGGGAAATCATTGTTAATTTCGATGTAAACTCAAGTGGCGTTATAATTTGTCGGACACTTGGCGATATATCGCCAGTCTTTTGGTCGCCAAGTTTTGTCGCCAACTTGGCGACAAATTTGGCGGAGTTTTTTTTTTTTTTTTGGTTTCAATTTGGCCATTGTTGGTGATATTTAGAGAATAAATATTGAATCACATTAAAATAGCGAATAATGGGGAAATGACATTAAATTGGAGTAAAAGGAAGTCATGTGATGCACACATCAGCTCGTTTATTTTGAATAAATATGCACATATATGCAATGATGCATCATGTTTCATAAATCAATACTTTTCCCCTTTAGAATAATGCTTTTGGATAACCTTACATTTTTATGATAAATAAAAAAACTTGGATTAAATGACTACTAATAATTTTAAAATAAATTTAAATTAAAAAAATGCTTCTATATTTGCCTGCTGACCACAGGCTGCCTCTCTAATACTTTTAAATTTTACTGTCTAGTGAATATTATGTGATTTTATTAACATTAATATGAAAATTGACTGAACGAAATTGCATGAAATTTTGAAATTATTTTTGGAAAATTAGGAAAAAGGAGAAAAATTGTCTGTCAGAAATAAGCTGCCAACTATTTCTGAAGTCAAAAAGAAAGAAAGAGAAAAAAGAGTGACAGAAGAATTGGTAGCATTAAAAATAATCATTATGATTATTGATTGGCCAGAGTCAATTAATCAGTAATCGGCCAATTTGCTTATCGGTGACTCCCTACTTTCAAGTATGCTTTCGACGGTTGTATATCATTTCGCAAAGATTTGTCATAAACATCAACGTATCTTGGGAACCGTAAAATTAAGAAGTTTCTTTAAATGTATCGTAGCAAACAAACAGCTGAACTTAAGTATCAATGGTATAAATAAATAAAACTCCAGAAAGGAGGGACGTTTTCTTTGGTAAACAACATAATCTTAAAGATTCAAAATCCTCCGTTTGACTACGTTTTGACCAAATCTATTATACCGTAAAATATTCTGAGGTTATAATAAGTAAAAATGTAGACAGAGTGGTGTAGTGTTTAGACGCTGATCTCTTGCACCCAAAGGCGTAGGTTCGGTTCTGGCTCCAGTCGGTGGATTTTCAATATGCTGAAAATAGACAGTGTCCATGTCGTATGATTATGTGGCATGTAAAAGATCCCTCGAGTACTCGTTTGACATGGAGTAGTATCTCTTAGCAAAACAAATTCCTAGTGCTGTTTCGCATCAAATAGAGTCCAGGTGCCTCCATCTAGTGGGGAAACTGGGCGTCGGAATTCTCGTGGCAATGGCATCCCACCGATAGTGGTGCCACGTGAAAGAGTGGTTGCTATGGCGGGGGATTGCACTAATTCTGCTCCCCGCAGCCTCATTAGAAAGGGGGGGAAATATGTTCAGTAAAATAGTCTGTTATTATCTCGAAAAAGAGTACGTAAAATGCATTTAAAGATGAATACATGGATAAAACAGAACTTTAAATATGGCTGGTAATACTATATAAAAATTGCAATATCAGTATTATTTAGCAGTGTTACTAGAAATAAGATGCTATTGTATGGGTGCCTTAAGGGATAAACTGGATGCCATTCGTCACTTTATTCTGGGAACCCCAAAAATAAGGAACTTCCTTAAAATATATCGCAGTATACAAATAACAGTTAATCTTTGGTCGCAATTGCTTAAATAAATGCAACTCCAAAAACTAATGACGTTTTGTGTGCATAACAGCAGATTCTTAAGTATTTTAAGCAGGGCTGTGGAGTCGGAGTCGAAGAGTCGGAGTCAGACTGATTTTGGAGTGAAGGAGTCGGAGTCGTTGGAAAACAGGCAGATTCCGGGCTTCTTTTTTTCTTTCCTTTTTACTGACTCTCTTTGTATTTTTTTAAAACTGAATACCAATTGGTTCGATTACATGTATAAAAAGATACTAATGAGAAAATAACTGCCGTTATGGCAATCAGCTAGCTTGAGCGCTTACCGAACTTTCTGTAGCCGTCCCCTAGTTTGCTTGCTTTTTAACTTAACTAATAGCAACTGTCAGCAAACGGTTTTGTTGCCTGACATTTTCAAGTAATCGCTTTCAAATAAAAATAGAAATATAGTGTTTTGTTCGATCTCCGTTATAAAATAGTTAAAAAAACGTAACAAATTAGTAAGTCGAGGCCCGTAGCTAAGGTTGAAACTTTTAAGGGTGATCGGCAAATTCAAAGAAGTTCTGGCGCGAAAGCACGAATCCAAAAGATCCGATGAAATAATCTAATGGTTTTTTTTTTCTTTATTAAGACTATTTCTATAAGCTTGGTTCTCACTAAAAAGTATGGAACAAAATTATGTAAATGATTTCTTGATTACAACACTCAATTATTGCAGTTAATCTTAAAATCTTCATATAAAGGTTAATTCTAAAGCAGCCAATAAAATTTAAATTAAAAATTAGGCGAAGAAGAAATAAGGGTATAGTAAAAGCTATTCGTACAAATTTGTATACCGTCGCATTTTGTGTAAAAATAGCTCCTGACGTATATGTGCCCTATTTTCGTTGACATTTTATTGATGAAATATAATTTAAAATATATTCGCGAAAATTTTCAGAATTAAAATATTTATATTTTTTATAAACTCTGAAATTAACTTTGGGTGTCATCTACCAGATAGGTGTCAACCGGAGTAAACCACCCCCTCTCAAGAATTTGGATTTAGAAAAAAAGCTTTTTTTTTTCTCTCAAGTTACAGCTTTCAAAAATTGGAAGCAGACTATTTGATCAATATTTATTTGTTAAACATTAAAAGGGGGCAAATTACAGGTAATCCTTTTCAATTTTTTAAAAGGGATTTTTAAGTGATCTCACTTTTTAACTCGTAACTATTGGAAAATTTGATTTTTAAATTGAATTTCTAACGTTGTATACGTCTTGGGTTTACAATAAAAAACAAAATGTGAAATTTTCATAAAAAGAAATTAATATTTCAATATCTGTTTAGAGGTTTTCCCCCTTCCCCTGAAGGGAGAGAGGGAGTTGAAAAAATACAATTAAAAAAAATCCGGAGTTGGAGTCGGAGTCGGACGTTTCAAAATATCGGAGTCGGGGTCGGAGTCGGCCATTTTCCTTCCGACTCCGCAGCCCTGATTTTAAACACGCATTTGACTCCGGTTTGACTAGGTCTATTATGTCGTAAAATAACGGAGTCAAATATTACGATGTTATATTTAGTATAAATACTCTAATCTTGTAAAGAAAAAGAGTCGGGAAAATTCCTTTAAAAGCAATTACAGTGAAATCCCGTTACAACGAATACAAATACAACGAAACATCCGTTTCAACGAAATCAATTTTCAGTCCAGATACAATTTCTATTACATTATTCAAATTCCTTTACAACGAGCGAAATTTGTGATCCTTTGAAGTTCGTTGTAACAGGATTTCTTACAACAGAATATCCGTTTCAAAGAAATAGTTTTTCATTACCCAATATAATTTCTATAGTCAAATTACTTGAATTCTGTTACAACGAAGAAAATGTATGGTCCTCTGAAGTTCGATATAACGGAATTTCACTGTGCCATTAAATATCAATTTCAACAAAATAATTTTTCAGTCCCGATATAATTTCTATTACATTATTTGAACTCCGTTACAACAAAGATCCCATTACAACGTACAAAATTTGTGGTCTTTTGGCGTTCGTAGTAACGGGATTTCACTGTACACCCAAACCTCTTTTTAACCGACTTCAAAAAAGGAGGTTATGGTTTTGTATTGCGGCTTTTTATGTGTGTTTTCGATTTATTCCAACACTACAGGACCGATTTGAAAAAAAAAATTTTTTGTTTGGAAGGGTCTACTTCCCAGATGGTCCCATTGTAATTTGGTCTGGATCTGAAAAGGGGTCTCGGAGAAATCCAAGAAACTTTAAATTTCATACGTCATG
Organism: Uloborus diversus; assembly: GCF_026930045.1. Classification (NCBI taxonomy): domain Eukaryota; kingdom Metazoa; phylum Arthropoda; class Arachnida; order Araneae; family Uloboridae; genus Uloborus; species Uloborus diversus. The sequence goes on from NC_072740.1 coordinate 17,262,560, forward strand.
GTCACGTGGTGTTTCTGTGATCGGTGTATTTTCAAACCTAAGCTTTTGGCTTTCTCTTCAATGATATTTAATTCTCGCGGCACATGGATAATTAATTTTCTAAACGCTGCGCCGCATGGTAACTTTTTATTATAGGTGCTACTAATTGTGCGGTAGATAGGAACGTATAAAAAAAGTTCGTTCGTTTTATAAATAACTTCGACCGCTATATAAATACTATCGTCAATTGAGTCCCAATCTGATTGATATTTTCATGCACCGCAAAAAAAAATCACACAAAAAAAATCGCGATATTTGCAGCACATTTAAAATACAACGGCATTTTAAATGTACTGCTAATATACGGAAACTTGAACATCAGAGATATGTTGACGCATTACTAGAAATAAGTTGCTTTGAATAAGTTTCTTAAGGGATAAGCTGATACTATTTTTGGCGTTGAGGATACCGTTTAAACTTTAGATAACAAACACAATAGTTCTCACGAAAGGGCTGAACTTATAATTTTCGCAGCTCTGTCAACCTTGTCGTCACGCACGTCACTATTAGCGTGTCGGACAATGTTCATTATTTTTCACGTGTACGAGTATTTTAAGATTTCTGTGTTTTAGATTCATGAATATTGCTTGAACTTTTCAAAATTGAGATTGTCCGATCTCTGACTAGTGGAACTTTTATAAAGGACCACAATTGAATTTTTATAAAGAATCAATTATAAGATTTATGTGTTTTAGGTTCATGAGTTTTGTTTAAGGGGGTCCGGGACACGAAAAGTGTCAAGTTTTGCAAGTTTTGTTGGTTATTTACAAAACTCCTCCGGGTTTTTTTTCTGCTTAAAGGACGTTTGACTCTTGTTTCTATCTTAATTAGAACGAAAGATATAGCTATTTTTGTTGCGTGCATTCAACTAATATTATACTTAACTTCAAAACTTAACACGCGTTTTTCTACATGCTGCAGTGCTTCCCGATTTTTTGCATTCAAACTCTTATAAGTCAAGAACTCATTAAGATAAAGTAATGAAATTTGGAGAATAGCTTTTTTCAAACAGTTTACTTTGATTTTAATCGGCAAACTTGGAAAAAAAAAGTTTATAACAAAACATATGATTTTAAAAAAAAAAGTATTTTCAAATTTTTCGAAATTTTTCTTCAAATATTTTCTATGTTTTATTGAATTAATATTTTTTTAATCGCCGAATAAAACTTAAAGCATTTGTGCATGCTTTTTTGAAAAAAATTTGCAAATTAACTAAGAATATATTGAGTTTTAGCGATTTAAAGCAACCCTATTTTTTTTAAATACATTTAAATATACTTTTTTAATATATATGTTATGATTCTGTTTATTAAATAGATGGTGAATCAGTGCAAAAAATTTCAAATTTCTAAACTGTTTAATACATTTTTTTTTTTTTTTTCAAAATGTCTCCGACCCCCTTAAACTTTTCAAAATTAAGTAGTCCGATCTCCAACTAGTGGAACTTTTATAAAGAACCACAGTGGAATTTTTATAAAGAATCAATTTTAAGATTTCTTTGTTTTAGATTCACGAATTTTGTTTAAACTTTTCAAAATTGAGATAGTCCGATCTCCAACTAGTGGAACTTTCATAAAGAACCACAGTATATTATTATTATTTTTTTAAATAAAGAACCAATTTTAAGATTTTTCTGTGTTTTAAGTTCACGAATTTTATTTAAACTTTTAAAAAATTGAGACAGCTCTCACTCTCGTGGCATTTTTATAAAAACCATAAATCTTCCTAAAGCTATATTTTATTCCGAGTATGTTTTATGGCTTTTCGAAACTATTTATCAAATTTTGAAAAAAAATATGCTTTTTCCCTTGTAAAAAAGGGCAATATCCATTCCACCTAACAGAAGAAAGATGTAATGGTAAAGACATGGTAAAGTGTCATAATTTTTCATTCTCATCCAGTAATATTTTCTTCCCTATTCAATGTTGTTACCGGGTTTAAAGTTAACATAGCAAACTTAATTTTTAAAAAAGATTCAGCTTCCTTGAGTTAAATATTAATAAAAATAATTGAATTTAAACTTAATAAAGACGAACCTTCTCGTTAATTAGCATCAAAATTAATTAGTCAAATTAATTAATTAGTCAAAGCATCAAAATTCCGTTTACAATGAAGAAATTTCAACAAAATTTTGACCATCAATTGTACTAGTAAGTTATAAGTGTTTTTTTTTTTTTTTAGTGAAAGGAATTATTTCTATGCGGAAGTTTACGAATAAATTGAGTATATTTTCTGTAGTAGCTCTTTCATAAAATTTACCTCTAATTCAAATTTACAATGGAATACCATTTTTACTAAAACATTTTTTACACTAATGATGTTCTCGTGGAAATTATCAAGTTTTCTAGAACAGAAATATTTTTAGGGGTTTTATATTTAACATTATAAATCGGTGTTTTTAATTACTGGTGTTGTATTTTTTTCCAGACCAAGATCAGATGGTTGAAAAAAAAATCATTAATTTATTAAGAAAATAATCAATTCAAAGAAAGTAATGAATGAGATAGTTCTTTTTTTTCATTAATTTTTTTTGCAAAAAAATAAGGCAATGGAAATTGCAAGAGACAATAAAAACAAGAAAGTATACGGTGAGTTATCTGCATAAATATCATTAGTAGGAAAGAAAGTTATTTCAAGAAATAATAAGGCGGTATAATGATAAATTTTGTAATATAACTGCCCACATTCACCAAAGAGCTTTTCAGTACATTCGTGCTAAAGTTTTTTGTTAAATAAATCTAAGAAAAGACATGCGCATATTTCTTCATTCAGTAAGGGGGTTAAAGAATTTTTAGTGTTGAAAAATTCAATAACAGGCTATGTGGATAAAATATCGTTATTCAGTATTGGCCAAAATTATTAAGACAAAAAAAAAAAAAAATTCCCAAATCTTGACTGCATTTGGTCAGAAAGTTATGCCAATTTTATGACTGGAAACTAATGGTAGAATAAGCTTTTTTTCATTACTTTTATTGTGGAAGTACATAGGAATTTCGTATTCATAGAACAGTTTGAATTTAGACATTTCTGACATATGAACAAAATTATAAGAACAATTAGGTGTGCTGTAAAACGCGTGTGTTCAGCAATTTTACTTATAATTCGAAGTGCCACTGTAACTCCTGATTAAACAGTTGATTTGGGTGGGTTTTATTAGGGAGAGATTTTGATAGAACGTTAGAAATCATTTGATTATATCAAACGCGCTATGAACAATATAAACGTATTCAACATTAACGTACGAAACATAATTTAAAGCTTTTTGTTTATAAATGGATAGAATGTTTAAAAATAAACGTTTGCTTCAGATATTTAAAATTTAAGGAAAAAAATTCTAGATATATTTCTCATTTTTCTTTTTGCTAATTGAAATGAAAAAAAGTGATCAGATTAACATGTCTACGGAATTATGGGGGTTCGGACACTTAACTAGCTTGAAATTTTCGATTTATCTTTTTTACATTTTATAAACAGTTGAAAACTTCAGTTTAACTCTTTAAAAACCATCATAGGACATGTCCCTAAAATTCAAGTTTATTTTATAAATTAAAAAACACAATTAACTTTTTTTTTTTGGTTCATGTTTGATACATCAAACTCTTTCATTAACAAAAGGGGGGGAAAAGTTATCATTATAGTACCACGACTAACCGAAGTGATTAGGAACTTTGCTAAACCGAAAAGTTCGGATAAAAGAGGTACTCATAAACGACTGCCAGGAGATAGCAAAAACTTAACTCTAGCATTCATTAACATGTTCACATTTACAAAACGACTACTAGATATGATTTTTTAACTACATTACTATAATCATAAACATATTTGTGCAGCTAAATACAGGGTTGTTTAGTTTAAACCAAGTGGTTAAAAAAAAAAAACCAAACAACAAATATTTTTTATAATTTTTACATATTATTGCACAGAGTGAAAACATAATTGATGCAAAGTAGCAAGAAAAGCTTTATAAATAAATTACAAATTTAATAAATTTAGAAACTTATATTTTTTAAGGTAATGCAAGTTTGATAGATAGTTTTCTTTTGTTTGTTTTTTTTTTCTTTTTTTAAATCAATGCAGCTTTTCTATTACGTACATAAATATACAAGGCAGACCAACTAAATTTTCTATAATTACATGGAGAAAAATTCCAAGTAGCTTTTTTTTATTTATTCAATTACCATTATTTTTCAGTTTTTTGCATTTTAAAATAGCCCCAAAAGCATATTTCACGATTTATTGAGATAGATTATGTACCATTGAAGCGATGCAGAGTGTATATAAATTTTAACGCTAGAATATTTAAATGACAAGAGAAAAAAAACTAAAGAAATCCAAGAACACTTAGAATAGGCATAAAATTGGGCTTATACCTGCACAATTTTTGCATCCCTGATAGTGGATGCAGTCAGAGCAAGAAAAGAAAATGCATAAAATAATAAAAACAGAAAATATCCATGTAACTCAGTGCTCTTGTAAAAAAAATTTAATGCCGAATTTTCATCTTTCAAAGAACTTTTTTTTATCCCAATATGATGAAAGAAATCTCATGTATAAATGGTTGAAGAATCAATAAATATTCATTTTTATGGCAGTCTTTATTAATAAAATATGTTTAAGAAGTATTTTCATACTGAGGCTTTTAATTTTATTTTCCTCCGATAAATAATTGTATTCCTAAATGCATTTAACCAGAAGAAATAATGTGTACAATGGAATACATAATGATTTTCTTAAAACCTACTTGTCCTGTTTCTATAATTGTTGTCATTGATACATTAGGTAAATAAATTACAAGATTGGTAACTTTTTTTTTTAAATATTTAAACAAAATGTGTGTTGATCTTTTGATTTTTAAAGATATGTAATGTACATCAGACTTGTGATTCATTTGTAGATACTGCAAAATACTTTCTATGTTTAAGAATGCGTGATTTTAATTTTACTTTTTTATTTATTGTAGATAGCTATGATTACGAGGAAATTAATTTATAAGACTTAATTATTGATTATTTGTAATTAATAATGTCTGAACTATCACAGGAAATTATTTCTTTGATTATTTATACCAAGGCCCATTTACGCCCCATATTTTATTGCATTTTTTATAACAGTTAAAGATTTTCAAACAATATTCTCCTATAGAAATCTCTATGTATGAGGAAATGAAATTACAGGATTTTACTCTTAATTATTCAATTAACTATGACGAAATTAGGTAAAATATGAATGTTAAACATTCCTTAACAATTAATTGATAAAATCTTCATGATTTTCCTAAAATAAAATTGTTTTTCTTAAAATTTGTATTCAAACCAAATAAACCCGTTTAAACCAAAAGAACCTGGATTAAACAAAAAAAAAAACGGTTTTTCCCCCCAAAGACACCAGTTTTTTTTTTTTTTTTTTTTTTTTTACAAACCCTGGCTAAATATCACTCAAGTCAGAAAATGCTACTTAAATACCATAAAACATAGTATAATAGAGTTTAATCTTTATTGCGCTGTTAATAACAGTAAACTATATTTTTCGATCTTAAACTTAAAACATAATATGAGGCAGTGAGAATGTAAATGGCAAAATTAAAATTTTTGAGATAACCAATACAAATGATAAGTGAGCCTCTCCTCTGTCTTGGGCCAAGAGATAGTACTAGTAGCCCTGGTAGGTGCTGCTGTACAGCATGATTATTAAAAAAAATGAAAGCCTACCTAAGAAATTATCTTTAAACGTGCTTTACGCGAAACTTGAAAATATCCACTACGTAGTTAAAAAGTAATCACTTAACAAAACCAGCCATTTAAGCCATTCTATTCGAATATGGTTTCGGGTAAATGATGGTCTTGTAAAAATATCTGAAAAAAAAATATTTAAACGTACTTCAAGTGAGTAATCATTCAAGTGAGTTATCATCACAATCAGTTAAATTTCAAAATTTAGCACAAGTGTAGTAATAAAATTTGTTTCCATTCGACTGTTCATAAATGTCAGTTTTTTTTTTTTTCGATATATTCGGCACCCTCCTCTCCTATTGCCCCTCATGTTACGCTATATTATATACTCATATTGTTATTTAAAATGTGGAATGTCTCGCTTCCTATTAACCCTTCCCTCCCCTTTTTACAACTGCGAGAACCCCACCTCTCCCCTCATAGTGTGACAGCATTTGTGGACGACTCCTTACCCCAACTCACTCTCTCTCTCTCTGACCCTACTTTTTTAATTATTAATCAACTTTTATCAAAAGCTATTAACAACTTTTTTAAAAGTAACTTTGAATGACTTACACCACTGTCATTCTACATTTATGTTGGGCTTACTGAAAGAGAGTCGAATACATGCAAAGACTGTATTACATTAAGAGGTTTTAGAAAGTTTTAACCACGTGACTTAAATCACTATCATTTTCACTTTAACCGCAGTTCAGATAAATGTTTTTCGCTAGTAGGAGCTAGTAGGTATTTTTGTATTATTATTTAATTTTTCATGCAGGAACTTAAGAGAAACACAAATCTATCAATTTATTAACTCAATTGTAAAATATTTGATGCACAACAATATCATTTTAAACCGTTTAGTTATTATAATTAGTAGTAATACTTCATACTAGTAAGAATCTACTGAAAGGCAAAATTAATAGAGAAGACAAAATAATAACCAATAGTAAAATATGATTATCTTAACTTATTTAAGAACATATGAAATATTGAAAAGTCAAAAATCTCTAAAAACATGTGTAAATCGATGTTGGTGTTCGAGAAAGTCCGAAAGTTCATATAATCGAAATTTAAAAAAAAATTGCGTTACTTCTTATTATCATTTAAAATCTGTTTCAAGTAACAAACATCGCCAACTTAACCTTTTCCAATCCAGATCCACCCACTTTTTTGTTCATCATTGACTATGCCTATCCCCCAACAAAAACATTTCAGACATATTTTGAAATGTATTACATTAATTTAAGTTCCACTGTTAAACTGTGTGAAGTGTTTACGCTGTGTCAAGTGTAATTACATATAGGTAATTAAATTTTAAAACAATAAATTTTATCTTAATGGACATTTTATTATTAAATTTTTATTAATCAGACATAAAATAAAAAAAGTCTGAGAAAATAATTAGTCGGAATTATGGACTTGTATTCATTTACTAAGTTCGTCAATATTTGACTCCAGTTGGTTCAAATACATTCGCAAATCATTCTCAACATTATCTTGTTGCAGTAAACCCCAGAAGATTCTACACAGCAATGTCTGCTAGTTCTTTGTGTTATTTTTCAGTACCAGCCCAGAAGTTCGTCAATAAAGTATTACAATACGTGTGTTTGAAGGTAGGATCACACCATATTGATTAAACATTTGTGGACACTGAAAATTTGTATAATGAGTGTACACGGTAAGTAACCGTGTACACTTCAGATTTTTGCGTACTCTTGTGGTGCGCGTGCTAGCGGTTTAGAACCACTGGCCTAAAACATTGATCATTGCCTTTTATGTGTCAAACGATTGTAAATTTTCAATGTATTCAAATATGTATTCTAATTAATAAAACCCTGAACACATGTTTCATAATTCTAAGCAATATTTACTTTTGTCTTACACTTGATAATTATGCTGAATAGGAAATTGTTCAATTAGAAGTGGGATTTTAATAAAGGTATTCATTTTACAGAATCAAACTTAACGCCTTGAGAACTAGAAAATGCTGGTTTTGTCATGAATAAAACAATTATGAATTGATATCTGCCTTTTATGAGTCAAACAATCATCAAAATAATGAAAACACTTCAAATGTATTTTTAAAAAAATTATATGAAGACTCTGCAAAAGTGTTTCATAATTTCAAACAAAGTTTACTTTTATTGTACACTTGGTAGTACTCTGAACTGAACAAGAAATTTTAAAACTAAAAGTGAAAAGTAGATTAAAAAACCTCTATTTCAAACTGTCAAACCCAAACGCACTGAGAGTACGCAAATGCTATTTTCGTCATGAATAAAGCGATTATGAACACACGCAACCTAATTGAACTAAAAATAATTCGAGTGCTCTATCCAGGTTGTGCAGTTAATTGTGTCAAAATTTGGAGCTATAAACCAGTCGACGAATCTCCAACGACGATTAATGGCACCGATATTAGCTGTACTGCACTGTTCCTTTGAATCGATTACTCAAAACCCAAGTCATTATCATCGTATCTAGTCACATGACTACAAAAAAATCAACGACCGTGTCTTGCGGTAACCATAGCAAAACTCAAAATCTATAGCTCGAATCCCGGAAAATACTATAAATACAAATAAGGCAATAAATTGTCAGCAGGGAAACGAAATTTTTGCATTTTATTTTCTTTCATTGTGACAGTTCAACAGTTATGTCTTCAAAAAAGGAACCTTTTATATCTGATTGAAAGTTTTGATAAATACCAAAAGTAAATATGAATTTTTGCTACAACATAAACGATAGTGATGTGTTAAAATTGAGCTTTTTTTTAAGTTTTATGAACACATTTTGGATCGATGGTTTTCTTTGCTATTGCGTCTGTAATATAACGTTAAAAATCAGTTTGTTATTCATGGCGTAGTAATTTAAGTTCGTCAAACATGCAGCAGTGACTACCAAGTATGATTTTACTGAAAAGTTATGATGGTCAAATTTATTTTACTCTTCTTGTTTACAGGGTATCCAGTTGCATTTATGTTTCAATAGTTTGGAATAAAAAATCAATTTATAGTTTTAAACTAAATTGAAGCGTGTAGCTGCAAAAGTCGGTATCTCCAATTTCAATTTTTGTACAAATGCGGTTTTTTTATTTTTTTCAGTGCAATACTTTACAATTTATAGCTTTGAACTAAATTTAAGCTTGTAGCTGCAATTAAGCGTTTAATTTAAGTAGCTGAGCCAGCGTGTAGCTGAAACCAACGTGCAGCTAAAACTTCAGTGCAATACTTTAGTTCATAATTTTAAACTAAATTGATGCAAGTATCGTCAAAAGTAGGTTTCTCCAATTTCAATTTCTGCACAAATAGATTTTGTTTTCAGTACAATACTTAGGTATACCAATAACCTGAGACAGTCAGAGAGTTTCAATATGGTCCCCTAATTGGTTTAAACACAACAGAGGAAAAAATTATTGTAACCCATAAAAAATCTTTTTATGTAGCTATAGATGCGTGAATTTTTCCTCAAAACATTTTTTGGGGAGATACCTACTATTGCAGCCGTATGCTTTAATTAATATGATTACTTTTTTAATTAAAATTGTACATCATGACCAATGAACTACACGAATAATGTAGTAATGAAAAAAGTTCAATAAGGTAATCGAAAGAGTATCTTGAGACATATGTTTGACACAAAAATTATTTGCCCTCGTCTGTCCTTTATCGAGATATAAGGGCTTAAAGGCTGCTGATAATTTAAGAAAATTGCAAAACTTCGAAATTTGGCACGAAATTAATGACACAATTTCACCGTCTGCGTCCATCTACAAATTTTGTGAAAGAAGTCTTCCATTGCTGACAGATACTCGCTAAATTTGGCAACTTTCCTTAAAATTTTGGTAGACTTTAAGACGTCATATTTCGATACCGGGGACACGAGGGCAAATAATTTATGCGTCCAGAAGCACGTTTTAGAGTGCTCTTCCGCTTGCTAGTTATTTAAAGTTGTTTCATTACTACACTACTGCGTAGTTTCCTATTTAGTTCCTTAACGCATATTTACTATTTATATAGGAACTACTATTTAAAGGGAACTAGCCGTTTCGGGCATCTTTAAAACATATAAGTTAAATTTTCACCGCTTTATTTTCTGAGTAGATTTGACCAGAAAGCAAAATGCAGAAGTCTTAATGCCGAACTCTGCAGGGAAGGTTATAATATCAGTTTTCTACATTTTATATTTAGAAATAATTTGACCGCACTTTACCCAGATAATTGAAAAGTTCAATAATTTGAAAGTCTCTGATTGAAATCTACTTTTGAATGTTGATTTAAAGTTGTTGAAATCACTCATATCTAGGTTCATTATTTGCATTTGTGTAATAAGTGAGTGGTAAAAATTTGTTAACAATTTAAAAATATGCATGGCTTGTGCATCTATGGTGAAAAATATTAGGGCTCGACCGATGGCATTTTTTGGCCGATGGGCCGATGCCGATTGTTGGCCGATTGTTCAAAGATGGCCGATGGCCGATGGCCGATAGTTTTCCTTCAAATGGCCGATTGCCGATGGCCGATGGCAAAAAAAAAATTAATAAAAAAATTAATTTGAATTCTGATATGTTTAATTCAAATTATGTTTTTCGCAATCATGAGTTGCGACAGGACCTTACTTATTGGAGTTATTGTTTCCAGAAACTGCTCCTGACCCCCCAAACCTGCCCTTCTCCTGAGCGGTTACGCGTGTATAGTTGTGTGTTTGTGTGTGGAGTAGGCGCGCATGCATATGTAGGCTTGTGTGTGCGTAGACCTGTGCACACACGTAGGCGTGTATGTCTCTCTGTGTGTAGGTGCTTGTGCATGTGTAGGCTCGTGTGTGCATACTTTTGTGTATGTACATGGGCGTGTGTGTGACCAGGGGCCACTGACCAAGAGAAGCGAATTTCGGGGGACATTGCTCAGGATCGGAGGAGCCGCGCCTGCAGAGGACGGTGGGCGGGAGTGCGGCAGAGGGAAGCGGGGGGGGGGAGGAAACAAAATCAGCCTAACGTCAAGGACAGTCAAATGAGAACAATAAGCAATCGTGATTGCTCAAAAAAAATCTAACAGAAATAAATTGATAAGATTGTCAGGGATTTGAAGGATCATTGAAACAAGTATAAGAAATACGCAAAATGACATTTCTTAGCCAAAATAATTAATCGCTAAATATTTAAGAAATGCTTGAAACGACGAGGGTAGGTTTGGGGGGACACCCTCTGATTTTGGAGTAACTCACAAATTTAAACTTCGGCCCCAACTTCAGCCTCATTTTTTTAGTACAGAACCGCTACCACCCACGCCTCGGAAGAGTTTCTGAATCCACTTCAGCACTTCCGAAGAAAAAATTCAAAAGTGCCTTTGATTTCCGAATTATGTCACCATTCAAAACGTCTTTAATCAATTTCTTACATTAACCCCTTCAGACCTGGTGTCCGATATACCGGACATACTTTTAAACAGCTCCTTATCATTTAATAATTGATTTAACTAGTTGATTATATTGTAGTTGACTCTTTACATTCTACTTATTATAATTTGAAGTAATTTTTCGTTTTGGGTTTGACAACACTGACATATAAGGATTGAGAGATAGAGAGTGGCCCAACAATGGATTTTCATTTGAAAAGCGAGGTTTTTTCCTGATTTTTTTTAAAAATATACAATCTTTAATTAATAGTTTCAAACACTTATATTATGTTTTATAATTGTTTGTAGAACATTTTATAATGAAGTTTGTTCGGTATTTTATCGTTTTTGTATATGAAATATTGATTTCAAAAATATAAGTCAGGAATATTGGATGTGCCATAACTCTTTTAATTTTTCTCCTACAAACTCAACATTTTGTCAATAAGATACCCTTTACCATAGTACACTGTGTACCAATTATCAACATTTTTGGTCCAATATTTCATAATTCCGACTGAAGGGGTTAATGCTCTAAATTCTTCCTAAACAATATAAAGCTTGAAAAAAAAATTTCCAATTTTGAGAATGGTGTTAGTTTTAAACAACTAAGAAGTACAACCTAGAGTTTAATTTCAGAAATTGAGAGAGTGGGAGGAGGGGCACGCAAGTGTTCTCGGAAATACAAAAAATAGTCATAAAAATAGAGTTCAAAACAATCATAAACATTGAGCAGAAAAACCCTTTTAAAACTTGCACCCGAGTTCGTTTTGACGTGCAGTAGCGGATTTAAAAAATAGCAAATGTTGCAATTGCGCGAGAGGCCCATAACCATAGGGGTACCGTAAGAGTTACAAAAATGCTTATGATAAATGTTTTACAACTTCTATGATAGAGAAATAGGACCCCAAACTTGTAGCTCCGCCGAAGCGATACAGAAAAGACTGCATTACTGTGATTCATATTACAAATATCGAAAAATTAAAAATTACCGTCGGTTTAACGGGAGTCTAAGAAAATGAAACTAAACCGGTTTCGCCATCTCATATTTTTTCCATGGCCTCCAATTCGACAATACATCACCAAATGATCGTCAGTCTGAGACGCTATATTAATTTTCCATTGAAATAAGTAATTAATAGCCGCAAAAAATGAGTAAATAGGCTTTTTTGAACACCCGATCGAAAACAAAAAGGGAAGTGCACAACTGGAGCGTACGCACATCCCATATGCGAAAATTTAGCCTTCTGCAGCTTACCATTTTTGAGTTATGACTTATGAGAGATCCATACGTACATCCAGCCGCAAGAAACAACGCAATAATTAACTTGTTTGGTACCTGAATGCAGTATTAAAAACTCTTTCAGGGGTAATTAAAATAGAAATTCATACTGAAATTTAAGTAAACAATTTTATATGAAAACAATAACTCCCTTTACTTTGTATTAAAAAGTAAAACAACAAAGGTCCTTTTTTTTTTTCAAAAACATCGGCCAATTCCATCGGCTTTTCGATGTTTTTTAAGGCCGATGGGCCGATGTTTCCTGCAAGTTAGCATCGGCCGCCGATGCCGATGCCGATGGCTAAATTGTTGAACCATCGGCGCCGATGCATCGGCCAGGCCGATGCATCGGTCGAGTCCTAAAAAATATTTCACGTTAATAAAGTTCGCAAAACTAGCGGAATATACCAAGTTTCAAAAAAAAAAAAAAAAACACTAAACTATACTATCCAATCCAATCCATTTAAGTCTGAGGTTGCATTAATAAATGATACTTAAACTGTAAGATAAATATAGTACTTAAATTAGCTTTGCAACAAGAAATTGATTTGAACGAATGTTAGATTCAAGTCAGTTTGTCATCTTCCTTTTCCTATTTGTAAAATGTGTACAATAAACATTAAAATTAAAAATATGCGTAAATAGTTTGTGTCAGTTCAGGCAAATTGAATCGTTAAAAACATATTGATTGCTAATTTGAATGCTTTGATGCTATCAAAAATTTATTTACCTAATTATTAATTTGATTAAATTGTGACCACAGATAAAATTAATAAAGAAAATATCTCATACTCTTATAAATGAAATTATAATTTATCATAAATGAATGTGTCTGAAACGAGAAAGTAAATAATAGATAAATCTAAGTTCTGAAATAGAATCAACGGATAAATGGGAAATATACTTGCGAGATTTCTTATTTTGTCTTCTTTTCAGAAATTTATGCAGAACACATTGAATAATAAGCTGGTAAAAATTGATTCTGATTTTAATTAGCCGAGCAACTCTTCATCCATCTCTGCCAGAGGTATGGATTTTTAATAAGAACTTGGAGGACTTTGTAGCTACGGCAGATTTAATGTGCACCAATCACTATTGGTACACTCGGAGGGTCTGTGGCCGGCGTATCAACCCCGCGACTCTTTCGCCGCTTAACCGGTCTAGCTACCTTAATCTTGAGTGTTAAAGACATAGATGCCGAAAGACTACAGTCCTTTAAAATATGAAGATAAAAGTTACTGTTCAAACGTAAAGAAATAAAAAACAAGAAAAAACATATGTTAAAAAAACGAATAAGAGACTGAAATTTTTGCATAATTGTTCTTTTTAATGCAGTTGGTTTTACTTTTACTTTCAAAAAAGTGTTTGTTTCGTTTAAAAGACACTATTTTCAAAACGCGTAACTATTTAATGAAGGTGTACGTTCTGAAACTAATTGGAAAGTACAAATAAGATCAAATTTTCCTTATATTTTACTCTAAATTGCTTCCGGCACTCAGGGGCTCCCATAACTCAAATTTTTGGGAGGGCAATAATTCGCAATTTGCCGAACGGAACTCCAAATTTTGCCGAATGAAATCCAAATTTTGCCGAATGAACTCCAGATTTTGCCGAATGAACTCCAAATTTTGGCGAATGAACTCCAAATTCCGCCGAATATGATGATAATTTTGTAAAATCGCCAGACAAAATTTGCCGAATAAGGAAATTTTGGGGAGGTCGCGGTAGCCTGCCGTGACTTCCCATCGGGGCGACCCATTCATTTTGAACTATCAAGAGAGTGCATGCTTTGAATTTTATTTCTAAGCTTTCTGAAACATTTTTTCGAAGTTCAAAAATAACGATTTGATCCCTCAGAGAATCAATCGACAAAATTTTTCATTAGCGCTGTGTGGCTGTGTCGTGAAGGTATGACATCACTGGTCTACTTATAGAACTTACATAAGAAGAGATTTAATGTTTAATCTTTGATTGGAAAAACTCATTCTGTAGTAACATATGTAGCTGGGATATTTTTAGTTTAATGGAGAAATATTTTAATGACGGGACGTCTTCAAAGACAATAAAAAGAAAATGAGTGAAACTCACATAAATTAATTACTGCAGGACTTAAAATATAAATGTCATTCATTTGTTACATTTCTCTACATTATGTAGCTTTATTCGTCAACCTGATCTCAATTTATTGTTCAATAAAATTAGTTTTAATTATATGAAAAATTTACGTTTCATTTCGGTTAATATTTATGTTACATTGATCAAAGAATAGTCAGTATTTAGTTTATCATATTTTTTTACTGAACTTTATTTTAATGCTTTTTTTTTTTTCAACTTTTAATCGTTTCGATATGTTTTGATATTATATGCATATGACAGAGTTTTCAATCTTTCTGGATTTGGAAAGTGTCAGACACGCAAACGTCTGCATGAAAAAAAATTTAGTCTTGCAATTAGCACATTAACCTTTTGTCTCTTCAAAAAAATTCAGTGGGTGTTCGAAGAAAAATCAACAGATTTAGAACTAGAGTTTTGAGACCTAATAAGTTTGAGACGAAATAAAAATACCGGGGTCCGTCAAGTGACGTTTACATTTTCAAAGACTTTTGTTTCAACTTCAAATAACAATTGACAGTATGCAAAATACAAAAGCATCATTTTGCCATGTTGGACCTCAAACAAAATTATTTTCTAGTTTCAACTGATGTCAAAAAAAAGAGGAGAGCTGTTTTTAGATATCCCACACTTTTGAAGCACTTAAAAAAAATTTAAAAAACGAAACAAAATATCCCTAATTAGCTCTAATTACCATTATTAATTTTTGAAAATTCTTCGCTCAGCACATAAGAAATGATATTAATGAAAAACATAATATGGGTGCGTTTTCTCATATTTTATCTGTAGTCTTTATTTCTGCAATTGTTAAGACCAAACTGAATTTTGTGAATTAAATCAATGTAGTAAAATTTCAGCACGTTTCAAAGAATAAAAAAAATATGTATGTCATATTAATTTAGGAAACATTTTGAACCTTACCTACCTACTCCCTGTATTACATATTCAGCATCGCAAATTTTATTTTAACGGCTCATGCAATGCAACATGCCGTGCATTTGAATTCTCTTGCAACTTGTTTAAAAAAATTATTTAAATTATTGCATTTAATATTACACTGTAATAAGAACACTTTTCTCAACTTCAAAATTAGCTTCCAAACAGTAACCTTAAAGTTATTGACTAATGTGAACAGTAATGCAAACTTGTTTTGTCGTTGTTATTAAATGAAGAGTATAAAACTTATTTCATAGCCATGGTAGAGAGAGTGCAGCAGATAGATAGATAGATAGATAGATAGATAAAGAACATGATGTCATGCTTTGAGTACGAAGGGGAAATCGTGAAATTGTGAGTTTGTGACAAGGTGAGGTGCTACATTTTGTGACAAAAAGGAGGAGAAGGGGTCAAAAATGATGAAAAAAAGTGTGTCATCATTTTTCACAATGATGTCGCACCTTTTTTCAATATATTTTACCCCCTCCCCCTTTGTCACAAAGTATGGCACTTCGCCATGCCCCCTCCCCCTTTGTCACAAAGTATGGCACTTCGCCATGCCCCCTCCTCCCCCTTTTTGTCACATGTCACCCAACTTTTCATAAACATATTCTTGTAAAAAAAAGCGTGATGTCACTTCGCTAGTTGCCCCCTTGTCACAATTTCATAAACTCCCTCAAAGCGTGGCATCATTTGGAGACAGCCCCTAAGTCCACCTGCTAAAAAAATTAAATGGCTCAAAGTTAACCAACATGCCTCAAAGTTGCCTGAAATGACTTTGTAATTTTTTATCTTTTTTCTTTTCCACAAATTTCATCATGGAAAAATTCTGAAAAGAAATTATTATGATACAAAGTAATGTAAAAAATCCTTAATTATTAAAAAAAACATAAATTGTAACCTAGTTTAGATATTTTTATCTAGTATTTCGTCAATTGCATTTCCTTTAAAATGTATAAAATATGAAACAAAACTTCTTCTTCCTAAAAAAAAAAAAATCAACAGCTCCATTAGCTTTGAACGAAAACCATATCAAAAAGTATTTCATCATCAAAATCAACATTTTTTAAATCGGATAACGTAACAACGCATCAATCCAATACTACCTGACACATCGTGTTATAGATTGAGTACGAAAGTTCAATTTGATTTAATGCTCTCTAAAATCCCTAAGTGACAGAGATGTTATAAGTGTAACGAAAAATTGATTTTTTTTCCTCTGAATCCCTGGCTGGGCTAAATTTCTTTTAGTACTAATCTCTCGTTATAGCAATTTGTGCGGAGTTCGTAAAACTATTAGTAGATCGCCTTTACTTTCCCTGATGTTAATGCATCATCAACCTATGAAATTCTTTCCTGTTATCAATCTCGAAAGCAATTGATAGTATTATTTTCATTTTTCCTACTCTATCGAATGTAGGCTTTGATTATCTTGGTAGACTGCAAATTATACGGCTGGTACAGATTTTTGTGAAATGAAAGTTGCCGCGAAATATATTTAAATATGCTCCCTGGATGTAATAAACAAGGGGGCCGAATATTTTTAAAACTAGGGGTGAAATGTAGGGTAAATAATATGCAGAGGGGCCCGGAAAAGTCATTTGTGACGGGCCCAAAAATTTCTGTGCGCGCCCCTGACTGGAGCATAAGTTGTCTCAAAATATTGTCATAGGAAATGAGGTTTTTGGGAATCATTTTAAATGAGCTGAGGGCAAGGGCTGTCAAGCCTCCATCATGATTATACAACGCAAAAGTTATAAGCGGAAATGAACATTTTCTAAATTCAATTTAACTTTGTAAATAAATGGAAGGCAATCGTTTTTTTCCACTTTACACTTTGATATGTGATCTAAAATAAAAATCCTCAGTAAATCCTAAACTAAATACCGAAATAAAAATATCTAAAAATGAAATAAAGAGGATTTGCTAAAACGAGAAAATACAAAGGGAAATCTTTCAAAATTTTGACGTCACTTTTATTTAATATTTGATAAAATATTAAATATATATTTTATATTGTTAAAATCGAATTTAATAAAATGATGGAATTACCTATCGCTCTTGTATCAGTAATCTATTTTACCTTGGTTTTACACTTCGATAAACGTTTCTGAAATAATTACTATGAAAGGCCATTCCACGAAAAAGTCAACCCTTTGTCCCACACGTGACGGTTCACATATTACATTAAAAAGTAATAATATTAAAGGGAAATGACGAAATATTTTGCTTAAGAAATCACACATAAGTTTAATTTGTTAAGCAGAAAAAAATTGTTCATGAAAATTTTTAATGAAATATATGAGGCGTTACGTGCGAAACAAAGTGACCGTTTTCCGTGGAGCGGCCATGAAATGTTATCTGTCAAACCAAAACCGCAAATAACGATCCCAAATATGGAGTGTATGAACTCAACAGGTTCTGACTTTCATTTCAGATTTTTTCAAAAAAAAAAGTCTCCTTAGCGTTAAACACTGAAAAACCTCAAACACCTTCGCAGACAACCAAGTGACAAAGCTTTAAGAGAAAATAAAGAATGCTTCAAAGTTTGTCTTAAGGAGTTAAAGGCATATGCTTGTAACTGAGGCGCTTAGAATCAGAAGCAGCTCGATGCTTGAGTTTTTAAAAGTTTTCTTTTTTAGTTTCATACTTCATAAGATTTTCATTCCTACACATACATTTTGTAAACCTTATCTAAACCGAAATTGAAGATATGATTTTATAATAACTGTCATTTTATTACACTTTTTTTTCTTTTTTTTGCCTTCGAAAAAAAATATCAAATATATCATCTTATAAATTATTCACACGCACGATAACTGAAGTCAATTTTTTAAAAACAACTATTGTTTTTGTCAAACCTTCTCGGGAAAAATAATTTTGCTTCTGTACTTTTTTACTTCGGACACTGACCCAAGCCTGTCATTAAAGACAGAAACACATTCACTTCAACTTCAGCTTTAATTCATACTTCTGAAACATCCGTGCCTTCTAGCGGAAGTTATAGGCACTAAATTGCTGTCACGCAAAGTAAATGTGCTTCCTCTACAAAAAATGAAACGAATTTTCTCACCAGATATAAAGATGAAAGTCATTTGCTTTTCCTCGACCCCTCATAAAACTTTCAAAATAGAGCGAAATAACTTACCCGGAAATAATAAAAAAAATCCTGTTATTGTGAGAAAAGAGTTACTTTTGTCATATTTTTAATTGGTTTCACTGAGAGCAAAAAAAGCTACATAAACATTGAGTTGTAAAAATAAGAAATAAATGACAGCATGAAGTTTTTGAAGTATTACAACACACTTACGTTATAAATCTTTAGGAGGAGGAATTATTTTAGATATAGGAGATTTAAACTAACCCTTCACGACACAATAATGGGAAATAATGTTCTCCAAGATGTTTTCCAAGCACTCAGGGACTGATTTACGGCGGGGCATTCGGGGCCCGGGCCCGGGGCACCAAAGGAAAGGGGGCACCAAATTTCTGTCATCTTTTTTTTTTTTTTTTTTTCAGCAAAAAGACAGAAAAAAACTCTAAAACTGTTTTATGGTGGACAATGTGAAGAAGTCATATTAGACTCTAAGCAAAGTTTCAAGGTTTCCTGTTTTTATGTAATGTCTGATAATTTGATTACAAAACTAAAATTCCGGATGTCAGCCTATGATGGCATATTAAAGAAATTTTCTTGCTTGTTTGAATGCGACAAGCAAAATATTCGAGAAAGTGCAAAAGATCTTCAAAAATCTTACTCCTGTGATTTGGAGGAATCTTTTCCTGATGAATTTATTCATATTAGTTCAATCATCGGAAAAGAAAGTTCAGTCACCGAAAAGTTGAAAAAAACTTGGTAAATGGATACTTTTGCCAACGTAGATACAGCCCTGAAATTGTTTTTGACTTTGCCAATCTCCAATTGTAGTGGAGAACGATCATTTTCGCTATTGAAGAAAACTAAGTGTCCTTTGCGTACTATCATTTCTGATTAGTAAATTATCTTCAATAGCTCTATTATCAACAGGAGGAAGTTTGACCGCAAAACTTGGTTATAAGGACATTATAGATTAATTTACTACAAGAAAACAAAGGAGAAAACAAAGGAACGCAGAAAGCACATTATGATTTACCTTAACCATTTGTATCATAGTTTCTCCATCTGCGACTGTAAAAAATTTTCTCACATGAAAATCAAGAATTTATTTTAGATTTATATTAAATGATTTCTTTGCAAACTATCTTAATTGTTAACTTTTTTCGTATGAAATCGAAAAATTTTAAAGTTTTCTTTCTATCAAAATAATATCCAAAAATTACCTTAATATTTTTTTTGGGGGGGGGGGGGCACCATATTTGTCAGTGCCCCGGAGCACCCAGGTGTGTAAGTCAGTCTCTGCAAGCACTTAGAATAGTATTTCTCAACATGGCTAATGTTGCAGTCTAGTAAAAATTTCAAATTCTCGCGGTAAACCCAGATAAAAGTTACATAATCAATATGAAAAAAGTACACGGTTTTTTCTGATAGTAACTCGCGGAATAATTAACTAAAAAGTCTAGACAGTAAAGAAGAGGAGATAACCTTGGGATACACGGTATACCACGGAACTGCTTTACTTTTCCCCTAGATTTTAAGTCAACTCTTAGCTCGTGCTTTAGGACTGTCCACAAAAGATTTTAAGCTTTGAGAGGGCTTCACAACCTCCCCCCCCCCCCTTCGTGAAATTACTACAGTTTGTGACAAGGGATTTGGAAGGGGCAAGTGTGACTTCACGCATTTTTACTTCCGTTTAGATACACTGTAACAAATTTCGGAAACGTTTCTGGATATATCGGAAACGTTTCCGAAATAGTAGGAATCCTTCATCCAATAGCGAACTCCTCAATATTCAGAAAGCTTTTTGTTATTTCAAGATATTTAGAAGCGGAAGTGATGACGCAACGCTTCGAAACCTATTTCATCCTTCCAACACAGGCGCCAATGAGTCGGAAATAACGAGAACTTCTTTTTTTCTTATCTATGGTTGCTGCAGTCAGCAACTGTGTAGCATTGGATTGCTTGTTATTTCATGTCTAGAGAGTAGTAAAATGTGTCGAAACTAATTTTACGCCTTTGCATTTTGGACTGCCCTTGATTTTTTAGACGATGTACGCAGCTATTAAGTTAGTTAATAACCATTTGCTTCTTTACAATTTCCAATGCGACCATAATTAGATATATATTGTGTGTTCAAGCGTGAATAGTTTTAACACCTGTGTTTATACTTAATGAAACGAAACCCTTTGGATTACTTATTCAGTTGTAATGGAGGTACTTAGATTTTCTTCCGCTCATGTTCACTTGTAAGTATTAACGAATATTTTAAAACATGTTGTTATATACATTTATATTTTTGTTTATTTGCATTTGATGAGGCTCCAATTGTAACTGTTTTTGGGTTTATCGAATTAATTTAAAGTTATCCTACATACCTATGTGCGCGGTGTACTATTTGTTGTAACTAACTGAAACTGATTAATTACGTAAAAGAAGTAAGATTTATATTTGAGAAGCAATCACAGAAAAGTTATTTCGAAATACTTGGATGTACATACATTTTGGTTCAAAAAGAAAAAAAAATCAATTGTTTAATTCATTAGAAATATGGTAATGCAAATATTTTCTAGTATTGTAATATGCTTCACAAAAAATGTGCCGGTATAATTTATCTTTTTTTATTATAATTTATTCATTCATTTAAAAATATTTATACCATTAGAAAATGACCATGTTATCTATTAGTAAGAACATAGTTATGAAATTAATTCATCTGCTTATTCATTTTGTTAAATGTGGTTAACAATTAAAAAATTCCTTGACATTAGTTCCGAAAATAACATTTCCTTCGTGGATATACTAGTTTAATGTAGGACAGTCAGGAGGAATGAGTCAGTGGCAAAAATGGAACAGCTGCATTTACATGCTGAAATAAAAAGTAATATTATTTCATGTCATCGTTTTAAAAGTGATCAGTTTTTAAATACTATGTTATTAATATGCAATGCACATATGGTGAGAAGACGAGGGGCGTTCACCACGCAGACTGTGCCATTGACATTTTCAAAAGGTTGCTTTTTTTAAGGTGGGGGGCGCTTTATATCATTTTATGGGTGCACCATCACTCTTATGGTGGGGGGGGGGGGAACTCTCGTATATATGAAATGGAATAATCATGTAATAGAGTTCAATGTTTTAATAAATAAAATATATAATGAATTTTGCGCACACTCTAAATCAGTAACCTATTTTGATTAAGTATCTATATTTGTGATAAACTGGAAAAGGGCAAGAACAGAGGAATAAACCCGAATGGTTCCAGCAGGGGGACTTTGGTGTCATATTTAAATTCATCAATTTCTCTGTTGGTACTTTTCGGTACACTTTGTTCGTCAAAGAAATTGACTTGACGTGAACGAATTTCGGAACGCAAAGTGTAGGTAAGTTCTGTCAAATTTTATCCGAAAATAAAAGCTATCAAGTTTGATACAAGATATGTTTTTAAGTTCTGCATTAAAAATACAATATGTTGATAATTTTGTCTTGAAAGTATTGAGAGAAAAACTGAAGTTTAATATTGTTTAACAAACAATCCCACTTTTGAGAAAGTACTCCCCTTCCCTCCCCCGACGATTTTGTGATTATGAATGAAACTACTATATTATTTCTTAAATTTTCAAAAATTTATAACTGTGCATATGTTATGCTGTTAACCATGCTATTTGTCATTAGAAATTCAGAAGAAAAAAAATCCACGAATGATTCTAAAATTGCTTGTTTCATTGCTCTTAGATATGAAAGAATTGAAACTGATATGGCATGCAATACTATTAAAAAAGAATTATTTTTTAGAAAAAATCACGGAAAAAGGATTTCGAAATTCTCAGAAACGTTTTTGAAAATTGTTTGGAGAATTCCGAAATACTCGGAAACGTTTTCGAAACTTTCATGAACCACAGCTGCACAGAGTACTCAGAAACATTTCTGGAAATTACGGAAAGAGGATTCCGAAATACTCAGAAACGTTTCTGAAAATTACAGAAAGAGGATTCCAAAATACTCAGAAACGTTTCTGGAAATTATAGAAAGAGGATTCCGAAATACTCAGACACGTTTTTGGACATTACAGAAAGAGGATTCCGAAATACTCAGACACGTTTCCGGACATTACAGAAAGAGAATTCCGAAATACTCAGAAAAGTTTTTGAAAATTTCATGAACCGCAGCTGCACGATATACTCAGAAACGTTTCCGAATTTTTTTTACAGTGTAGTAAAGGAAGTATTGTATTCGCAAAAAAAAAATCCCTCAAATTTCGGCATATTTTTCCATTTTACTCATCACCATTGAATGTTGAGTGGTTTTTTCGATCCGATCACACATACATATATGCCTAAGAGCGTATGGATGCCCGAAATATCCATTTTGACCATCTCCGAGTGAACTACCACGAGTTTTTTAAGACGGCTGTATGTGCGTATGTATGTACGGAAGCATGTATATCGTATCTCTCATAACTCAAAAATGGTATTTCACAGAAAGATGAAATTTGGTATGCAGACTCTTATTGGGAGTTCTAGTGTACCTCCTAGTGTAGGGTCTAGTTGTGCACCTCCTCTGGTTGTATTCGGATGTTTCAAAAGGGGCCTTTTACCTCTTTTTGGGGGGAAAATCAGTGTAAAGTTCAATGCAAACTCATGTGATGTTATAATTTGGCCAATATTCCTTCCGGACCACTCCTTCTTGGTGTTGCATTTTCAATATTGAGCTGTGCATATATAGTTTTCATTTTTTATTGAAATTAATATTGTTAAATTTTATGTTAAAGTTCGATGACTTATAGAGTGGAACTTTGATGAGCATATTTTGGAATAAAAAGCAAAAAAAATAAATGTTTTACTTTTTTTTAATAGCAGTCACTAAAGATTAAAATATTTTGAAGTTTCGAATGATTTGTATTCCTCTAAATGTATTCAAACGAAAGTTTTCTGTAGGGTTAAAAATTTTACGGTTTATTTTTTTTTTTTTTTTACTGGAATCTTCCAAAAAAGCTGGAAATTTGGACAGATGAAAAGGGGAAATTCCTATAAATGTTATTGTTGTTGTCTTGCGCCAGCTAGGCTGGCAATTTGGAATGCACTGCTTTACTTTTTCAATTGCACCGTAACTTGGTATAAAGTCGACTTCCGCAATACTTATGCCGTAAGGACCCGTTTGTAGGGTAGGAAACCATTTACAGCTCGACAACACATTCCCACGAGGAAAATACAAAGACAGGAGAGAGAAAGTACACCCATGCCCGAGTCGGGATTCGAATCTGGGACCACCCCATCGCAGTCAGTCTTCTCTGACCACTAGACCAGGCGGCCTTTTTTCTTTTCTTTTCTTTTTTTTTTTTTTTTTTTTTTTTAATGTTTGACATCTCATTGATTTTCTTCAGTAAATTGTACTAGAAAATGTATGGGGTAAATTGGAATTTTTTTTTTTTTTGAATAAATTAAAAAAGATATTTTGGAAAAAAAACGTTAAGCAACAAGCAATTTTGATTTTTTTTAATAAAAATTAAGCTTTCGAAATTTTTTTTGAAGAAATTCGATTTTTGATCACTTTTCAGAATTAACTTTTTAGCATGAATTTAGAAAAATCTCCCTATTTCTTTATTTTTCAACCAATTAAACGGATTAAGGTATCAATTTCACGCAAATTCTTTTCTCTTTCAGTATAAACAATAGAAAGTATCCTGTAAATAGTAGTGGTGTCCTCCTTCATCTGAAATCAGTTTTCATGCTTTTCAATTGAGAGATTTAATAAGTCATATCTCCGTAGTACCAAATAACATCTGCGTCATTTTTTTTCTGGTATAAATTGATCATGCTCTTGCTATGTTCAAAAAATTAAAAGTGTCTTTTTCATTATTTGGAATTAAAAAACTCAAGTTTACCCTCTTGTAGCAAGAAACTCATATATACCTCAGTTTACGACACAATGACCATGTGTTGTTTACTAAAATTTGAGCTTTTCAGTTCAAGACTAGAGTAAGAGATTACTTTCCAAATAATTTTTAAGATAATGAGCCAAATGTTCGATATTTTGGTATTCTCGCACTCGTAAAAACATGGACGTTACTCTGACAATTTCGAAAGCATAAATGCAATGATTTTCAACAGTTTTAAATCCTCGGGATTAAATTTTGAACTGTACCCTCTGGAGCTGGGCTCGGAAATCCGTGGTTCGTGAACCGAATGTGTATCATTTGAACTGTGCGTGGGACTCGTGAGTATTTTAATAAAATTAAAATAAAAAAAAAATTAGTAAGTGTGCCAATTGTCTACGTTCCGAGTCTAACCTTTCATGTTAATTGAATCTTCATGTTTCAAAGTATATAATTTTCATTGCAAAAATAACTTTGTGCTCAAATGCTTTTGTTCATACACTTTACTCCAAGATTTCCATATACCTTTAGCTGTTTCTTCATTCTTGATGAGAATTAACTTGTTCATATTCTAAATAGTTCATATTTTAAGCAATTTACTTTTTGAACTATTATTCCAAAAGAAAGAAAAGGTGGTGGATGGTAGTTTATACTCTAGTTTTAGAACTACAGACAGAAATAGAAACATGAATATTGATACTGTATTCAATCTTCGTTTCTGAGGATTTTGTTCCATCTAAACTTTTTGTTTTAATGTTGGATGACTTATTCCCTGTTTTATATATTTTTAAATTCAGTAAGAAAGATTTTTTATTAATATCACTTTGCTGTGGCTTAGCATCTCATTCTAATGAAAATGAAATTGGTAAATAGCGAATCAGGTGATCAATTGCTTTCTCTGGCGGGCATGAATTGATTTAATAGTCTGAAGCAAGTTTTCTACCTATGATCGATTTCAAAAGTTAAGATTTTTTTTCCACTCGTGATGAAAAGAAACTATTGTAGGGCTCGATTTGCGAATTTCGACCGCAATGTGGTGTATGAAAATTTTATCTGAAACTGATGTAATTTTACACCATAGTATTTCAACCCTTTGGTTACCTTTTTCCACCCCTAGCCGATTTGAAATTCCGAAAAAAAAAATTTGTTTTTTCGATCCCCCTTATTTTACACATTATTTCTCTTGCACTTTGAAAGTGAATTGTCACGTAGCTTTTGTCGATTATAAAATGTTGAATAAAAACATGCTCATGCCGACTGCATTTGTTTTCAAAGTTTTGTATTTCATAATTCAATTAGAAATTACCCTACGTTTGTTTTTTTTTTCTTTATTCACAGCAACTTACAAAGTTTCCTCCGATACATTTTGTTTGAGCTCTTTAGAAAGATTGCAGATGGAGCATATTTCCTTAGTATCAAAAGAAGAGAATGTCAGAACTTCTATCGATTTTAAAATAAGTTTCAAGGGGATTTTTAACTATACTTCAATCAACAAAAATAAACTTCTTCGGAGAAACCTACAGTTGAGTTACATGAGTAATGTAAGAGAGGAGGATCATTGTCAGGTGTTACGTAATTCAAGCAAGTTTACGCTATGAAAAATTTTCAATATCGTTTCAATGTTTTTTTTTCCCTTTGATCCTTTGATGTCGAAAAAATACAAAGTAAGGTCATTAGAAAGGTTTTAAAACTACTCTTATTGTTATCCTTATTATTTTGTATATTTTCAATCAAAAGATTTATTTATTTCTTTTTTCTCGAGTAAGAAACGGAGGTTTTTGTACAATTATTTTCCATAGCGAACAACTTTTTAAACGATTTATGATTGACACAAATCAATTTATATTCGCTGACACTATTAATTGCTCTGTAAAGTTTTGGTATTTTTTTTAACTCAAAAGGGCTTTAAGTTATAATATACAAAACTTATATTTGAAGTAAATTTTCTGCGAAACGAACTTCATTGTTTTATTTCAAATTGACATGCAGCCTTCTAATTTTTTGAACACAGCAAGAGCATGATTTATTTATACTAAAAAAAAAGTTAGTTGGTACTCCGGAGATGTGACTTATTAAATCTCCAAGTTGAAAAAGTATAAAAACTGACTTTAGATGAGAAGTGGCACCACTCTGCCATTTAAGGGTACTTTCTACTGTTTATACTGAAAGAGAAAAGTATTAGCTTGAAATTGATGCCTAAATCAACTTAATTTATTGAAAAAATAAAGAAATTAGGAAGATTTTTCTAAAATCATACAAAAAAATTGACTCCAAAAAGTGATCAAAAATCGAACTTTTGAAAATCCACAATTTTTGAAAATCCACAAAATTAATTTTCATTCAAAAAATCCAAAAATAATAATGATAATAATTTGAGGCTAGCTATCTATTTGTAAAAAATAATGGAGAAAATCTGAGGTATCACGGCAAGGTCGACTGTTAAATTTGAAGGATTTGAAGTGGGATGATCCAGGTTTGATTATAAATCACACATATGGCGTAAGAGCATGTATCTTAACATATGAGGCAGTGAGAAGCAAAGGATGTAAGTGAACATTTTCAAGTTTTGAGTAAAATACGTTTAAAGATAAGGACCTAGGTAGACTTTCATTGATTTTTTTTAAAATCATGCTGTATAACAGCACCTACCAAGGCCACTAGTACTATCTATCTCTTGCCCCAAGACAGAGGAGAGGTTCCCTACTATTTGTACTGGTTATCTCCAAATTTTTAATTTTGCCACTTACATCTCTTTGCTTCTCACTGCCTCATATGAACTTCCATAATTGCTAGCTTCATCAGCAAGTCCAGTTCAAGAGAAAATTGTTAAAAGCTTTATTTTTGAAATTTCGTAAGAATTATTAGTATTTATCTGTATCATAATTGACACTTAGATTTTAGGTTGAATGATTTTTAAAATATTGCTATTGCGTATGTATTTTTTCGAACGAAAATCAAGAATGGATTTTATTGCTTTGGATTGTAAATTATGAGCATTATGACAATTTCCCTCTCTTGCTCTAGAAACTGCATTCCGAAAATGGCATGAAGCAATGAACTACCTAATTTCATGTAATACATCCATAAATCAATCTCTAAAGCATACGTAACTGCAACACCTACATTGTAACCGTTCCAATTATGTGAGCTGTTTTCCGTCAGGCACATTTTTTCCGACTCATTTGAATAGAGAGTTTGATAAATAGGGGCTATTTTGGTGTTGAAGCATTATACAACGGTTCATGGAAAAATGAAATGCTTAAGCAAAGCTTGGTGTGTAATTGATCATTACAGGAATTCTGACGCGCTTCTAATGGTGTTTCTAAGTTAAACACTGAAACATGTTAATTTCATATTAAAGCAAAATTGGAGTTCATTCAAGAATATTGGATGTTCCTGGCTCAAACTAATTCGCAATATTATTGCGGAAAATCAGTTGCTTCGTTCAGAAATGAAACGAACCAGTGAATAAACAGCTCGTAAATTATTATAAAAAATGAAGTTAAAAGTCTTTTTCTTTGAAGAGCAACTATACTATTCTGAGAAAGAAGGCGACCAGAAAACTATATTCTTGTGTTGGGGGAGTTCATTTATTGAGTTAGTGGGCATTTTTCTTCATATACGCCCCCCCCCCTCAAAAAAATTGAAGCAGAATTATAAAGATTTCATTTTTTTAACAGAAATGAAAATGTTTTTAATTTCATGTGCCAAATATTAAAGTTTTCAATATTATAAATGTCTGAAAATGAAATCGGGTTTAAGTGTTCATTTACTGGTCAGACTACCCTATACATATTTAACCAACGTTCAGATTATTCTTTGAAGCTTACTTATCTATACACTTATACTGAAGTTGCTTCAACTATGTTGCTCATCTATGTCGGTAGTTCCCAAACTTTTTTGACCCACCGCCCTTTTCTTTAAAAATAAAAGAGAGTTCGGGACGACAGGTGTCATTGTCGCCCCGCCGCCTCTCTTTTATTTTTCCGCAAAATCAAAAAAACATAATTTGGTGTTAGTGCACTGTTATAACCAGAGGTTCCAGACGAGTGAATATATTCCCCCTAAGGTGAAAGCATGGTGACCAAGGGTGCCATACTGGCCAGGAAGTAAAGCAGAGGTGCGAAAGTAGCAGACAGTCGTAGACAGGGGTGCCAAAACAGCAAGCAATCGCTAAATGACTTGCTGGCGCATGCGCTTCCGGCATACATTCACCATTCAACCACTTCAATATGGCGGACGAATGATAGGTTGCACTACGCGTGGCTTCTACGTCTTTCACATTGAATGAAGTACACTATTGGATTAAATCTCAACTTTTGTAGAATAATTCTTTAAAATAACAAGTAAGTACAGCTTTTGATCACTTTGTAGCTTTTAGGGCTTTCAAACATAGTTAAAAGTACGTTTAATGCTTTTCAGTTACCGTTAGTCCGTTACGATACCGTAGTACTGTTAGTTGTTTATTTTCAGGTTACCGTTACTATCGTGAAAATTCCATCATTCACACAAAACGCTACTAAATGTATCTATCATTCTTTTCTTGAGTACTCGATAAGCAACATTTAATCACCGAAATAGTAACCGCAATGATATTTTCAATAATCAACAAGTGAGAACCTAAATAAAAATGATTCTTGTGCTTCGTGTAGCGAGCGCAAAAAATAAAAAAGAAATCTCTCTCCGTCTATCTTTTTCTTTTGCTTTTTCGTTCAAGTGTTTGAATCATTTCCTGTTAGCGGTTATTCGATAGTGTTAGGAGTTTCTTTAAATTTTTAACTGTCGAAAAATTTTATGCGCATTTTATTTTATTGTTATTTTGATTGAAATGTTGAACGTTTGAGAAACGATTTTGTTTTATCGTAACTTTAATGTCCCAGAATATTTTTGGCTGTTCATGTAAATATTTCATAAGTACATCTACACTTTACTTTCGGTGCGGTTATTTCTCACAAATGATCATTAACTTAACTATGATTATTCAAATAATTACTCTTCTTTAACTTTAAATATATTTGTGACAACTCTTTGATACCAAATAAAGTCTGTAGATATTTATTGTTTTATTCATTTTTAATATTACTTTGTAAAACAAAAACAAAAAAAAAAACTCATCAGTACGCAGAATTTTTTCACAAGTTTTTAACCGCCCCGAGAGTTATTATAATTATTATCATTTATTTTATTTATTTTTAAGAAAAGGATAAAAATTTCACAGGTCCGCAATGTTTTTCATTTGTTTTTACCGACCCGTGGGTCAAAAGAGGTTGAGAAACACTGATGTAGAGAACGATCAGATGAATTAAAGCAATGAGCACTTCTTAACTATGTTGAAAACTCTGAAATATGGTCAAATGCTGTAATTACAAGTTTTAATCATTTCCAGTACTGAATTCATGCAATGTGAAAAGTGTGCAAACGTAGACTATCATGAATCAAAACAAAACTATTAAAAAAAGAAAAATACACAACTGTATTCAAAAACGCACACAATACGGGGGAGGGGGGGGGGAGGATCTACAGTAAGGGTGCCATTTCTCTCTCCGAAGGTTCATTCTTTTCACCCCGGCTGCCTATTTTTTAAAAGGTGCCTGTTTTTCACCCTAGTTAGAGGTGCAATTTCGGCTCCGTATTAGGTGCCGCTGGTGAACAAGCGTTTCACCCCTGAAAGGTGCCGAATGCAACCTGTAGTTTTAACAGTGTGAACATCGATATTAAAATATAGATCAGCTGAAAATATATATATTAACTGAAAAATAATAAAACAATAAACACACGACAATGCAATAAGTGAGACACAACTAAATCCTCTTCCAGCAAAATAAATTGTGGTGACTGCAAATTATAAGTATTCCTGAGACATGGGGAGGAGGACGCTCTTGAATTTTAATTTGTTCTCTTTTTAACTCGTGACTCTTTTCTAAACTTTCCAGTGAAAAGGAGGTTTCACATACATTTTCAATTTAGATATTCCCTGACTCTTTTTTATTATTTTGATTTTTCTTCTAATACTTATCGCCCTCCAAAAATTTCCCTGAGGGAGCAAATCACACATCTCTTGTGTTCCAAATTGTAATTTCAACTTCCCTTCCCTTCATATGTGGAGAATTTTTGATAATTTTTTGAACTAAACCACGAAATTTCGTAGTTTTATATGAGAACCCCAGTTTAAGCAACCGTTTGTCCAAATCACGGACTTTGCCCATTTTTCAGAAAAATACTCTTCTACCCTAATAATTTTTAAAGTAATAATTTTTTTGAGCAAACAACCCTGTTTACAGATAGTCTAAGAACTATAGTAAGAAGTAAATAGATCGAGTTTTGTTTATATTTCAAGTCAAAAAAGAAGTAAGGAACTGAGATGTCTTACGACGATCTCACTACTCGTAACAAACCTTTTGCTCGGAAAGGATGACTCCTTTAAAATTAGTTGAAGGGTAAAAGTCAGAAACGATTTACTTACTCAAGTTTACCTTTACAGCTTTTATCTAATTCCCATTCTTTAAATGCTTTTGTGATTGTAATACTTATTTTCGCCCTTTTTTTAATATTTGTTTCGTATAGCAATAATTTTGTAGAAAATTAAGCTCATTCTCATGTTTTTATTTATTCTTGTCTTTTTGTTTTTGGAAAAGTAACATAATAATTGGATTTTAAACTAATCACCTTTTACGAGCATAATTAATTTACGAATCAAAAAGCAATGATTTCAACTTATTTCAAGAGAATTAATAGTAGTAATAAGAGTAATAATAAGTAAATAGATAAATAAATAAATAAATAGAAATAAGTACGTTCCCGCCTATTACTGCTAGGTCCTTGAGAGTCTTGTCACTCCTATTGTTTTCAATTGTTCACTCAAATATAGAATTATTGATTCTGATCTTTCTCATAGTAACTAAAATTAAAAATTAAAAAAAAAAAACCGACTGAGTCGCAAATGTAGAATCAAGAGGGGAAATTGAAAATCCTTTTAAAAGCCTTATACTATTAAAATCAATTACAAGTATTTTATTTTATAGAAACTGGCAACAGATAAAAATTTTAAATCATTGCTTTTAATTTCCTTGTCGGTCAACAAGGAATTCGGTTACCTATCGCGTGAATAAAGGCTTTGCCGTATATAAAATCTGATTTAAAAAACATTATAATTCGAATTCTATACAACATGGAAGTTCCAAACACATTTAGAAAAAAAAAAAAAAACTCTTTATTTTGGTACTAAATTTTTAAACATGTTTTCACTGCAAAAATCTTGAAAAACCTTTCAGAGGTTTTAATTAATATCTTCGTTAATTAATGTCATCCAAAGACGTAACCTAGCTAAGAACACTCTCGATCAATTCTCCTTTCGCGAACAATTTTTTTTTTTTTTTTCAAAATACGTCCATGTTTGGTTAGGGTTCGGTTAAAATGTTCGTTTAGGCGCTAGAGTGCCACAGACAGAAATACAGATACACAGACACATCAAACTTATAACCCCCTTCCTTAGTGTGTCTGGGGTTAGAAACGTTTCGAAGTTTCTGTTTATAATGGGTATAAAGAATCAATCAAATTACAGAGTAAAAGTTCAATAACGTAAAACTGTGATAGGATAATATTAAAATTTTCTTTGGGGAAACATAATAAAAGTTCTATAATACGAAACGTAATAATGTATTATTAAAATTTTCTTTAGGATACAAATATAATAAAAGTTTAGTGATGTAGAACTGTGACTGGTATTTAAAATTTGTTTGACAAATTAAGAATATGAGTTAATGCAAAAATATACATAATATTAAACTTTTGAGGCGGAGCAACGAAAGCAATTTTTCATTGCATAAGCATCTTTAATTTATTTCTTAACGGCTGCCAAGGCACCTTTCAAATTAATAACAACATAAAATTATCAGATCATACATAATGCAGATCTCTCAATCAGCATTTTAATGTTGAAACTAAAACTACATGAGAAATAAAGTAAATAACCAAACATTTATCAGTGTTTTGTAATAATTAATATAACTTGATATAATTTTGTTTCAATGATATTATTTGGGAGTACAGTCGAGTCCCGACTTACGCGAGGGATGCGTTCCAAGACCACTCGCGTAAGTTGAAACTTCGCGTTGTGAAATAGGGTATGTGTAAAATCTTTTATAAACATACCCAATTATTTTAGACACTTGTAAACACTATCTCAAATTATTAAAAACCATTTCTTAACCATACATTACTGTTTTTTTTTACATAAAAACTAATTTTTTATTTGTTTAAAATAATGTTTTATTCAACAGAAAATACTGCTACGATGCACAAAATCAGTGATCAGCGGGAAAGAGGGAGACATAAAATAAACCAGAACGGTACGTACAGTATGTAGAATTAATAAAATGATGTACTATAATAATACTGTGCTGTAGATTCAGTAATGATAATTGTAAATTTTAAAAAATGAATAATTTTTTGATGGATTTATGCTGCGTGATCAAATCGTTATTCTAAAATATGTTTAAATACAGTTGCTTCGCTAGTTCTTTTATAACGTTTCCATCTGAGGCAACACCCCTCCTCCTGCTTTATTTAATACTCAATACAAAAGCAGCTTTCATTTTCTTAATTTTTGCATTTTGCTTAGACACTAATCGGCGAACTTATACGAATTTCTTTTTCGTGACTTTTAATTGTACAAATGGAAGATTCATTCATACATAATTGCCGTGCTATCTTCGACGCATTTTATAGTTGTTCAAGCACATAATCTTTATCTTTTCTTTAACTGTGAGAATTTTTCTCTTTTTCATTCTATCTTCAAAAACTTTAGATGAAACAGCGCTCTTAGGTGACATTATATTTCATGAACTTTCATATTTAGAATGAAAAAATAAATCGAAAATTTGGAGTAGAGTTCTTTGTATAAGTGATGTTCAGACTAGTACGGTGTGGGAACTTCCGCTCTCAGTGATGCTAAAGAGAAGAAGGTCCATCCACGAAAAAAAAAGATTAGTAGCCAATAACAAAGCCAATATTTACACACACCACGATTCCCGTTTCAAAAATTTTCGTGTTGCTGGCGAGAAATTCGCGTTAGGTCTAAAAATTTTACTGGCGAAAAATTCGCGTTATAGCAATTTCGCGTAAGTCGGATCGCATTGTAGCGGGAGTCGACTGTACCAGTTAAATACGTCACTTCTTTAACAATGAGCCAAATTTGCATGGTTTTCAAATTTAAACTGCGTACTACATGGAGTCAAATACAAAAATTGATTCCAACTGCACAACTACTGTTTTATGCCATCTATATCGGGAACCTCATAAAGACAGTAATTGTCATCAAAGACTCAGAATTAGGAACAATGACTGTCATCCATTTCCCCGCCATGCAGAGAGCACGCATCTGTCCAAATGCAAAGGGATCTTTTTCCTTTAGACAAGATTAACACGAGACTCTACATAAGATAATTCTTTCAACGTCACGGAAGATTTGTGGGCTGCTTAATGGATATTTTTCTATGATTTAGGCTGAGAACTTATTTTTATCTGATGTACAGCAAGTCTAACCGACTTGGTTGACGTAGAACATGTACTGAGACATAACTAGGAGAACATTCTTATTCAATATTTTTTGAAGGAATTTGCACAGGTGTTTTAGTAAGCATTTGGTACGTTCAGGGGCGTGCACAGGGGAGGCGGGTGACCTGTTGGTCCGAGCTCGAGCCGGAAGGGACCCTGAAACTCTTACCAGGGAACCACACGACTTCAGTAATCATGAAAAAGTTCAAAATGGTCGCCTTCGAAAGGGCATATTTACTTTTTTTTTGACCCATGAATTATGTGCCCTTGTCCTCTCGTTTTTGAGATATGGGGTCTTAAAGTCTGTCGAAATCTCAAGAAAAGTCGCCAAATTTAAAGACTTGGCAACAAATTTAAATCATCGCGCTATTTCATCGTCTGCATCTTCCAAGGCATCTTCATTTCCATTTTGGGTCGTATGCAATGCGTGTGCAAGATGTTTTGCATTAATCCTTTATTTGTCCGTGTTAAATTATAGAATCACCATCAAGCACATGAAGTGGAAAGTATAAAGCTTTATACAGAGGAAAGACAACTTTACAACGAAATAAAACCTTAATTTTAAAACTCCATTCGTTATAATAATACATTTCAGAATATTACTGTATTTTAAGTGCGTTAAGTGTTAACTCTTATTAATGAAATATGTAGTGTATCTTAATAATCTGGGTGAATTGCTATGAATAAGTACAAAAAACGGTAATTTGAACTCATACAGTATATAGATAATAAAATGGATAGTCTTTGATGTTGAAATAAAATGGTCATGGATTATAGTACCCGTTTTTTTTTTTTTTTTTTAAGTTATTATCAGTACATGGATTTTTATTGTCTGACCGCTGCGAGGAAAAATATTTAATTTTTAAATTAAAATGGACAGAAAAATTAAATTCTTAGGTGAAAACAACGGATAGTTAATTGTAAATCATTTTTCAATAATTTTGAAGTGTAATATGCATTTCAAAACTATCGATATCGGAAAGTACATCATGGATAGATGGAAATAGTAGATATTTTTATTCTTTATAACTAGGCTTGCCAGACGTCCCGGTTTTCAGACAAAATCCCGGTGTCCCGGCCGATTTACTTCATATTCCGGAAAAAGATAAATTTAATTACAGATGACAGAAAAAGTCTAAAAATAATTAACTGGGAAGGATTATGTAGGATAATTACTTTACCTTTTGTAACATTAACTTGAAAAATTAATATCGGATTAGTTTGTAAGTATTTTTACAACAAGATAAAAAAACAAAAGAGACTTTGTAAAAAGAGCCCTTACCAATGAAAAGTAAAAGTAAATAATGTCACACTTTTTATTCCTCATTCAAAGCGTTTCTCCTTACTAAAATAACTTATAAATATTAACATGTAAGAAGTAATTTTTTTTTAATTTATCAGCTAGTGTCTCTTTTTATTACCCTTGTTTTAGGTTCATAATTAGTAACCATTTATTCATATCACTGAGACTGAGAATAAACTGCCCTATAAAATACTCTAAAAGCCAGCCCTTTTGAACACTCACGACGCTAGGGGTGGAGGGCATTCCGGTGTCCCGGTTAAACATTTCTGAAATCTGGCGAGCCTATTTATAACTATTAATATAGTCGACGTTCGGTACAACAACCCTTGTCGTCTGAACAAAACCTGTCACTACAGCTAGAAGTGCGCTATAACGTAAATGCTTAACATACTGCATGTTATTTATTCATTTTTTTAAAATACTGAAATAACTTTTACAAGTTTTGTTTCAACCAAACTACAATCACTTATTCATTATCAGATTAGTGCACCACAATACTCGGGCATGAGATAATATGCCTGGTACAAGTCTGGGTTATTACAAACTCGGCCGCCTCCATTTGAAACACCTTTGCAATTTTGCTTTTCAAAGGAGTTTGACTGCTGCAATATTTGTACAAGACTTTAATTGATGAATTGTTCCTGGTGCCACAATTTTCTACCTTTTAAGCATTATTTTGTTCAGTATCATTTTTGTCAGAGTCAGTAGCATATTTTTTCCCCTTTCGACAGGCTTCTTTCATTTTTATTTTCTTTTTATTGTATTTCTCTTATTTGTATTTCATAAATCTGCTGATTACAATTTCTCAATAAGAAGTTTTTTTTTTTTTAAATTCATATTGCCTAAAGTAAACAAATTAGTTTTGCACAGAACCTAAAAGAAATACTCATAATTAATACTTATAAGAACAATAATAAGAAATTACTTAAAGTATATTATATCAATAATATTGTAATTAACACTTAAAGTACTAAAGTAAAATCTACTTAAAATCCACTAAAATACAAAAATATACTTTTATCCGACCCGTCTCTTCAAAATTTTGCTGGGGCAAGGGTCAATTCTGCAGTGTGAAGTTTAAGTGCAGTATCAGCAGAAATGAATTTTTGAGATATTTGAAGAACCGCTTTTCGGATTCCATAAAGAGAAACGTTAGAATGTAACATTTTTTTCGTGCTTGATTTTCAGCGAAAACCAAATAGGCAAGCTTGTACCCTAAAGCTGAATCACAGAAAGTGGCAAAAAGGCAAAAAATGAAAAATTTGCAGACATTATGCTTTATCCTCCCACGGCAAATGCTTATTTTTCCGAAAAGCAACATTAACATACACATTGCGAAAGTTGGAAAAAATGTTTGGTGAAACTCACCTTAGGGTTTAGGAGATTTGCCAAGAGAGAAAGAAAAAAAGGTGCTTTAAAATCAATTTCACAGTTATTTGCAATGCTATTGCAATTTTAAAAAAAAATTCAGGTGACAGCGTTCCCCCGTGTCCCCCTCCCCTATCATAGTACTACACTTTGGCAAGTACATGTAACTCCTTCTTCTTTAAATCCCAGGAGGGTCAACTGCCACCTCCTGACCCCCTTGAGTGGTTGGCCTGCTTTCATCCCCAATAATAAGATAAAGTTTTAGTTTAATCTTGTTTTAAAGTTGTCGTTTCTCTGGAAAAACTTTTCATTTGATAAGCTTGATAGTGGTTCTAAACTTAAACACACACAAATAAAGCAGAGGTGCCTATTTCCTCCAAGAGCGATAGTGATACCCCCCCCCCCCCAATACTTGGAAGGCCTCACAAAAACAAAAGCCACCAACCCCCCCCCCCTAAACGACGCTAAAAGAAATACACCTAAAAACAACCCCCTAAAAATTTTAATTGAGTAGTCTGCGCCACGACTCACCCCTCCTCCCCAACCCCCCCCCCCCCCCGTAGTTACTCCTGAGCAAAGAATTTACTTAAAACATCTTTCTCGCACTTTGTCCAAAAGTGGCAATGAGCTGTCTTGTCAGATGCAGATATTGAATTCAAGCCGTACATTCCAGTTTCGAACGAAACTCGCTAAATTTGGCGAATTTACTTAAAATTTTGGCAAACTTTAAGACCGCATATTTCGATAACGGGGCCACGAGGGCACGTAACTTTTCTGCCACAAACATATTTTACGATGCTCTTCCAAATGCTACCAGTTTGGATTTTTTTCGAATTTCCTTGATCGTGTGGTGTCCTGGTTAGAATAAGGGGTTAAAAAGAAAACGTTAGTATAACACTTTTTAAGACACCAAGTTACAGAAATTGAAAAGTTCTTTTACCATTGGTCTCTACGGCGCTCCGATGGGAGGTCACGGAAGGTCACTGTGACTCTTCTAAAAATGTCTTTATTCTGCAAATTTTGTCTGACGATTCGGCAAAATTATCACCATTTGGCAAAATTTGAAGTTCCATTCGGCAAATTGAGAATTTCCGCCCTCAACAAAGTTTAGGGCGTCCCTGATTGGTCTGTTTTTGATTAATGGGTGAAACTTTTAACAATAAAAATGAGATAATTATGGATAAAATTTGAGATAAAAACAACAAATATTGATTTTGATGAAACCCAGGAGCTATATGTATAATACATAACAGAAAAAGGAAGGAATTAAGACTTTTCCTATGTAACTATCCCTAACTCAATAGAATGGATACATACACAGTGTGCTTGCAGAAATTTAAAGCTAATTCATAATTTAAAATGTTTGTTCTTACCGAATTTTTTATAGGTCCAAAAGAAATCTTCGATAAATTAATCGTTTAGCGTTGCTTGGTACAAATTTACAATAAAAAGTGCATGCAAGTGTCTCGAAGTTCGGCCCTTTTTCAATAAAACGGAAGCTATTTAAGAAAAAAACTTACTTTCCCTGTCAAAACACGTTTATACGATTTTCAATGCAAATTCAAATGCAATTTGGCACCAATGCAAATTGGTGCCAAAGTGCGGATTTGTCAGTTTGTGAGATTGGCGCAAAGGAAGGAATTTTGGACTGAAAGGATTTGAACATAACCTAGAGTATAATAATTGTATTTAATCAATAGTTTGTTTCTTAAACATAAACTACTGAATACTAATGTAACAATTGTTAATCAAAGCACATAGTACTATCATGTTTGCGAAACTATTCAGCAACATCCATACTTTAATTCCTAAGAAAGCCACTTTGGGGGTAGCAAAATTAAATCCGGTGGTTGACAATTGAAGCGTGTAGCTGCAAAAGTAGTCATCTTAAATTTCTTCGCAATTTTTTTTTTTTTTTTTTCATGGCAATACTTAGGTAGGTCAACAACCTGAGACAGTCATAGAGTTTTTAAAAAGTCCTCTAAATGGTTTAAATAATGCCGATTCCTCTTCAACGAAAAACAGTTTTGACAGTTTTTATTTTAATACGAGCTGTTCGTTCATTGAGGTGTGCTCATTCACAAGTTGGTCAACACTACAATTAAAACAAAATTTGCAATTAGAAACCTGCTTATTCTGTCTTCCGAAGTCAAAATTCTGTACTTCAGAGCCAGAAGGACGTAATTCACATTATGATAATTTTACAGGAGAGAGGGGGGAAAAAATTCGGAGCATGCAAAGAATGGGACGCGTTCTCTATTAACCCTGATAAAAAAAAAAATTGAAAATTATTTTTATTTAAGAATGGGGTTGTTTCCTTCAGTCAAAAGTAGTACTTTTAGTCACTGAAATTGATAGAATAAGCAAAAAAAAAAAATGAACATGGACCCAGAAAATTCTCTCATTTTCCCAACAGTTATTTTTTAATTAAATTTTTTAAAATGTCCGATTTTTCAACAAGGCGTGGTCTTGATGACGTCACAAATGATGCTTTTTTGGCGCGTCTTTGTACCGCGTTTCAACGTTATGATAATCAAGAAGAGAATTAAAATTGCGCTCTACGCTTGCTATCAACCATATCGTTGCCAATACACGTGAGTAAAGATGCGAATTAAATATTTTGCTCCGTGAATGGCAACACAAAATGGAATTTCATCATTTGTGATGTCATCGGCAAGAATAGTAACCAATGAAAGCGTACCGATTTAAGTAATTTTTTTTTAAATATTAAACTTAAACAAATTATTTAAAAAAAATAGTCAGGTCCTATGTTTTTAAGCATACTCTTTCAGAAAAAATAATTTTAAAATTTTGGAAACGACGCTCCAACCATTACGTTCATATGGCTTGATACGGAATACACTTCTACATACAATGCACTAATAAACGGAAAATCGAAATTTTTGGACTTACGTCCTTCGGTCTCTGAGGTACGGAATAATGTGGACAAAGTTTTGAAGCAATATTTTTAAATATTTAAATCGTGCGTAACACATGACCCAAATGCGCGTTTCTCACGTTTGGTTTAGTTTCATCATTTATTATTGCTAAAAGGTTTTAACCTTAACATACATCCTTCTATTTTCGGAAGAACTCAAAATGCCTTTTAAAGGTTTGTGTTTATGTTAAATGTTTCGGAGTACTGATTCTTATTCTCAAATAGTCTATATAAACAATCTAATCCTCAGTTAATCTCTTCCTGTCGAATCTTTAAGGAAAAATACAATGTAGAAATGTTGAGCGCACCTTATGTAAATTAAAACCACACAGTGTCGTGATTATAAAATCACATTATCATAATGAAGTGCTTTCCTCACGCACATCCGCTCTAAATGTAAGCCAGCAGTTTTATTATTGGATGACCAAGATATAAGTGTGTTCAAGAGAACTCTGACATGACAAGGATCGATATGAAACATCATATTTTTCCAAATCCAAAGCAAACGTTTTTAGCCATTCCACGGAATAACGGAAATTTTGTCCCAAGTAATCACTAAATGTCACACTTTTCCGTATTATCCATCTCATATAATTCACGAAAAATAGGAATTTAAAAGGGTAATGAACAAAGTTTTGTTGCATAAGAAATAACTAACGTATGTGTTTCTTAAAAACATTTTGTTCATGGCCTTTTAAAACTTTCTTAGGATGATTTTTTATTTTTTTGATGGAATTGGCACTTTTGTTTTCAATTTAACATCATCTGAATGCCTATTATTTATATTATTCATACTTGCAGGAGAATAACTTTTATGCAATCTGCGAAAATCATTCTAAGTATATGCTCTTTATTTTAAATATATGTATATATATATATATATATATATATATATATATATATATATATATATATATATATATATATATATTAAAAGTAGTTGAGGAATTAAAAGTAAATTAATCAAAAGTAAGTCAGCATGCAACAGAAAGTTGTGCATGCAATATACCACACCATAAAGTTTTTAATATTTTTATATTTGTGTTAATATTTTTTCGATGAGTTGTCCGATTCGACCTCATTTTTGCAAATATATTAACCTATATTATATTACAGCAGCAACAACTAAATAAATTGACTGTCGTTGTGTGGAAATTTGGTGGGGGAAAAACACTTTCTGAACAAAAAGAAATTTTCGAAATATATAATAGCGAAATATCGGAAATTAGGTTCGTATAGTCTTTGTTAGCTGACTAAAACGTCATACTAACATCGTCCCTGCGACTGATATTTAGTTGTTACATGTTAAAATTTCACTTTGATAACGCTCCCTAAAGGAAGCAAAATTTCAAAAACGCTATCTCTACGAAGAAACTATCTATAATTACACAAAAGTTATCTGGTTAATATTTTTCAAAAATTAGGAATCAAGTAGAAAGAAAAACCGGTGTGAAATAAAGAAATGAAAAATTTGTATTGCAGCATTTAATGATTGAATTCAGTGCTCTACCCTACGAATGATAGAGCTAAAAAATTCTTAAATAAATAAAAATATTTTTTAACTGTATGCAGGAAACTTTACTAATTATTCATAAATGCAAATAGGCGTTTCACAGTGACATTCCTTTTCAAAGCAAGGCTCTTTTAGTGAGAGAACGGAGTTTTTTTTCTTTTTTCCCCGGCTCTTAGCTTTTTACTTGTTTAACTCAGCATTGATTGAAGGCTTAAAGATCAGGAGAAAAATTTGCATTTCTGTTACTCGCTTTGGTTTTTTTCTGTATTTAGGATTTAATTTAGTAGACTAATAAGAGAACAAAGACCAATTTTTTTTTTTTTTTTTTTTTTTTTTTTTTTTTTTTTTTTTTTAAATTTTTTCTTCAAAAACAAAAAGACACTTTCCAAAAATATATAATTTATATGCTTCCGATCAACAGGAACTGCATTATGAGAGAAGTTTTAAAGTGCTACAATGGGGGACTATTTAAGGAACAAAATTGTTTTAGCACCTTTTCTCGAAATATGCTTTATTGGTGCTTTGGTACACACTCTGTGATTTGCGCATGTTTAAAGTTTGGCACAATTCTTTATAGTTCCCAAATACTTCTACTAAACCTAAAATTTCCGAAAATCCAGCAAAATATTTCTTTTGAAAGCAATTTTTGATCATAAAAATTAAGAATATTTTTGAATGTTCAATTCTGCATTTTTAAGAACAATTTTCCTGGTGGAAAACCAAGGCCGGCGAGAAGAGCAGGCAAGACGCACGACCGCTCGGAGTGCCTGGTCAGAGTGGCACCAAAAATGAACAAGATTTAATGTTCTCTAAATTATTAATTTCTTTTTTTTAACATTTTTTTTTTTTTTTGAAAACTTGATTTAAGCATTTTCCTTTTTTAGTTACTCCGTATTTGAACTTTCTTGATGGTTAAAGTTCTCTTTCAATTTTTATAAATGGGGAAAGAAAAGAGAAAGTTCGGAAAAGATTATTATTTATTTATTTTATTTTTTATATTATTTTTTTTTTTTTTGCCCTCGAATGAGTTAAGTATTTTCTGGAAAAAGACCTAATTATAGTGTCAGGGGCGGATAGACTACTATTTTAGGGGGGAGGTCATGAGAATGCCCCTCCCCCTCCCAATGAACCAACTTACGATTTTAAGTGCGAAAAATTTCTGAAGCTGACTGGGTGTCAATAAAAGGGGCTAAATCGGACAGGTTTAAGGCGCCTAATAATGCACAATTAATTTTATCACCAATGAAAAGAAGTAGGATTTCTTATATTTACTAAAATAATTAATGAATTGAAAATATCACTAAAGTTGTTTTCATTCTTTTCATTAAGTGCTTGAACACAATGTAGATATAATATTGCCGATGGTTTGGGGGGTGTCATGACCTCCATTACCCTCCCCTTGTATCCGCCACTGATTATAGTTTTATTGCGGAAAGATTACTAAGCATATTTCCCTGCTTTGTTCCTATTTTTCAGAGTCCTGTTTGATTCCTAGAATAACGAAGTCACCAGTAAATTTGGGAGTTAAAGGCTGGAAACCATTTAACAATAGGGGGCGCCGTGAGGAAGGCATAATAACTGTTGCT
The DNA here is from genome assembly GCF_026930045.1 of Uloborus diversus. NCBI lineage: Eukaryota > Metazoa > Arthropoda > Arachnida > Araneae > Uloboridae > Uloborus > Uloborus diversus. Next base: position 17,305,265 of record NC_072740.1, read on the forward strand.
TAAGTTTCAAGCTTTATGTCAGTATTCTTAAAGAGTTAATGCAAAACAAAAACAGGGGGAGCGATCTTGGAGAATGAAAATCCGGTACCCCGATTTCTTTTCATTTTTACAACAGACCAATTTAGTTCAATATCTTTCCCGTTTTGTTTGATGAAAGCAGAATTTTCCAAAAAAAGTAAACTATAACTGGAATTTAGGGCAGCAATTAATCGTTTTATTTATTTATTATTATTATTTCTTTATAATTCTCTAACTCAATTTTCATTCATAACTTTAGAAACCAATTAGAAACATAAATTATTTAAAGGAGTGAATTTTTTTAATTTAATGTTTCCATCCATCATTTTTTGTGATATCAGATTCTTTCTGCAGACTTTTCGCACGAAAGCGTTATTTTCTTCTTTTCTAATGCGCTTTTGAAAATGAGTGTGTTTTTAAAACGCTGGTTGATAATTTTATTTTAATTTATTAGAAGCAGCTATAAGTGTTTTTTAACGTCCCTACAAATGCGTCTGCCAACTGAAATGACCAGACTAAGGAAGAATAAAAAATAATTTAAAGCAATTAATTAAGTTAGCAGTAAAATTAGCAGCACTTGATCTTTTTGAAGCAAGCTATCCTGAAAAGGTACTATTCAAAAGCAATTTCAGTTGTACTCTTTTCCCGTTATTATGAAGAAATTAAGCAAATTAATACATTTCCTATCGGAAGAAAGTGTATCTCCGTTTAATCTCTGAAAGTTTGTTCATGAAAACAAGTTGAAAGTTGTTTTTCCTAACCTGTAGTTTAGGTTTGAGATTTTTTAAACTCTCTTAGTATCTGTTTCAAGAGTAAACTAAACACCATAAAATCCAATTTGAGGTTGATCATCACCCAAGAAAGGCTATATTCTTCCGCCATAAATCCTACCGAAAATGAAATAGCTAATGCAATTGATATTGAAGAATCAATGAAACAGTTTGCTTCTGCTAGAGCAAGGGAAAAAAAATTTCCCCCCGCAAAAAAAGCCCTTTTTAAATGCCAAGTCTGCTTGAGCTAAGCCTCAAACAGGGGCGGTATTTTCTGGAGTGGAGAACGTTTTGAAGTGATTTTGTATAGGAGCTTAGAAAAAAAAGTCAGAATATTTCGAGTCCTTTTTTAAATAATAGGAAAAGTTATGTGTTGTTGATCATTGTTTTATAACAAGGGTCTCCAAATTGTCCGATCACTGTTTTCAGAGGTTCCTAACCGGTGGTTCGCGAACCCTTGGGGGTTCGTCATAAGTTTTCAGGGGGTTCGCGAAAAAAATATTGTAATGGCGGAGTTTTAACATGCATGTTTCTGATGAAGTCTTATGTTCAAGAAGTTTCAAGCAAATTTTGCTCCTTTTTTATTCATTTGTCTCTCGGCCATTTGATAATCTTTGCATGAAAATAGTTGCATACTAGATGATATATTTTACATTTGAAAAATTTAGTCTGTCATTGCAAAGCGCTGGTTTTAGCGCTTTCATTGAGAATGATCAATGTCCTCAGGTTAAAGAATTTGAAAGCGTTCGTTTCCTCTAAAGCTTTTGATCAGAAAAATTGTTGAACTTTATGAAAACATTACATGGAGCATGTGCGAGCGTCTTAAATATTTTGATATTTAGTTTCTTTACCATTTGAGTCCGACAAAGCTCTGCTCTTGTGTTGAGTCAAAAATGCATAGAAGTGAGATCTCTCTGTTGTTTGTAGCTTTAATTTTCGCACTATATAGACTGCAATTTACTTCGAGCTTTATTGTCGAAAAAGAGAAAGAATGGCCAGCATCCCAAAAATACTACAGGAAGTATGAAAAATTAATTACTTTATAAAATTTTCGTAGGTGAAAGTCTGGCAGTGTGAGGTTTACGCAGTAAAAAAAAAAAATCAACGGAATTTAACAATGCAACTTAATTTGCGCTATATGTAAATAAGGAATTTACGAAATTTGTGTAGAAAAGTTCTCTTGTAGTAAGTGAGCTTAAAAATGTTTGTTTTGTTAAAAAAAAATTACCCTTTTTGTGTAAAAAATTAGAGTAAATGAGTCTATTGAAAAATAGACGCTTCTATTATTTTTCAGTATTTGAATTTTACTCCGCACTTAGAGCATTATCACAAGAAAAGTCTTCAGCAACCAAAAGATTAATGCGCGCAGTATAACCCTAATCAAACAGTTAGGCTCGCATTCCTTTTCAGGAATACTTAAACCAGATATCTTTCTCATTTTACTAGAAGGAAAAAGTTCATTTGGTCAATCTGAGACAGTACCCTGAAAGGTGTTTTAAAAATCATTTTTTAATTGACTTCTGATTTTGTAATAGAGATAAATGTACCCCTTTGTCAGAAATATTTCAGCCAAACTTTGAGCCTCCACAAATATCCCATTTTCATTTTTTTTTTTTTTTTTCAAAATTGATTGAAGCTCAACACAGAATAGTCAGTGGGTTTATGTTTTGCCTTCATGTTTTAGCGATCATTTTAAAAGTTCGTAGCAAAATTTGTAATTCTATATTTTGCAATTATGTTTTCGTTCTTGATATAAAATGTGGAGCAGCATCAAACTAAAAAAAATAAAAAATCTCCCAAATATTATTGTCTACGTGTGTGCGTGTGTGCGCCCACTTATTTTTAATTATTTATTATTTATTTGCACCTAGTATCCAAGGGGTTCGCCAACTTCTTTCGGAGTTTGGAAGGGGTTCACAGGGAGTAAAAGGTTGGGAACCACTGTTTTATAACAAGGGTCTCCAAATTGTCCTATCATTGTTTTATAACAAGGGTCTCTTTTAGATGCTCCCGGACGAAAAGTGAATCTTTGCGGACCACTGAGCATCTAAAATCATAATTACTAGATATGTTCAACTATGCTGTGAGGGGTTTTTTATGTATTTATCTTTGACACATTATGATAAAAGTAATATAAATCGTTAAAGAAGACAGTACCATTATCATGTAACCCAGCTCCTGAATTCTATCATAATCAAACATTTAAAAAAAAAATCTTTTTTTTTTTTGCCTTTGTTTCATTAGAAATTAGGGATAGTAAGACCCCATTTAAAACAAAATATGTGAAACAAATAGGTGCTGGGAAAATATACATTGGAGAATACCTAAGTCAATCATAGACTTAATAAAAGGTTATACAAAATGTTTCAACAAGTATGATGTTTACATGAATAGCAATTATGAGTATTAATTAAGAAAATTGCAATATCATGGAGTTGGTAGCTACTGAAATAAACCAATTTGGAATCAGTTTTGAAGTAATTTTGAATATTTAATAATTTAACCTAGTGATTAATGAATGTTAATTCTTATGTTAAGAGAGAAAGTTCTTCTAGTAATCTGGGACATCTGTGGGATAGGAACTAAAGATTTGATACAAGATGTAAAACTTGTTTTTAAATTCTAGGAGAGTCATAACAACGCATTACTTAAAACTAGAAAATAACCCGTCATGGTAAAACGGGGGCAATTGTCTTTTTATCAAAGAAATTGGCCGTCAAATTTGACGTGTTCCAAAAAATATCTCCCTTTAAAACCAAACTAACTTAAGTCATATTTTCACTACTTTGCAGGAGAGCATAAAAACGTTTTTTTTTTTTTACTGTATACGAAGGTTGGGACTTAAGAGGAAGGTTGGGGCTCTTAAGACTTTGGTAAATAAAAAATAAAGGGTTTTTTTTAACAGAATTATGTTGTTATGGCTTATTGCGGAATAGGATTCTACATGCAATACAGTAATAACCTGAAAATAACAATTTTTGGACACGTTAGTACTGTTGTAAAGTAGGTATAAGTGAGAGAGAAATATTTAAAACAGATATAGAGAATTCTACGTACAAAGTTGAATAACTATTCTGTTCATAAAACCAACTGATCAAACATTTTTAAATTTCTAAGGATTTCCTTTTCGAAATCATGATTAGTACAGAGCTGTTAGCAGCTCGTCAACATTGCCAGAAAGTATTATTAAAGTGTATCATCCCGGTTGCAATAAATAAACCTCGTATGTGATACACAACTGATTTTATTTACTTCTTTTTGCTAAAAATAGAAATGAATTTGAAATATGTGCGATCAGCAAGCATGAAATTAACTTTTTAATTCACACCAGCATCAGGCGCGATGTTTCCACGTTGACAGAAGCATGTATTAATGAATTAAATTCTGAAAATTTCAGAAAAATATTTAAAAGCGTTGATAAAAAGTTATTTTAGAACTGACGTATAGCAACGAAACAGAACTTTGTCAATCTATTGTGTCCCACAAAAGCTAATAAAACTGGCACAGAAGCACAGACGATATTAAAAGTAAAAAAAGAATATGGCAATTAAGTCCATTATTCTTTTTGAATGTAAAAGAAAAAATTTTTTATTCATTTTTCATCAAATTACTATATGATTACGAAACAGACCATATTTTATTAAAAGAGACAACCTTCACTTTTCGTTCTTTCTTTGAGAATCTAATTTTACAATATCAATGCAAACGAGAATTTCAATTGTTGGTGAGGTGAGGAGCGTTACGAAATCTGTTTTGGCTGTTATATACATGAAGACATAATTATTACATGGGTCGATTAGTTTTAATACCTATATTTGCCTATGAATCTGAATTACATTTTGAATAATGAGCTATCTCTGTCTGGGAGCCCATGAGTCACAATAAATTTTCAAAAAATCCCTTTGACCAAAAAGTTTGGAGACCCATGTTTTATGATACAGGGAGAGCACAAATGGTTAACCAGATTTCAGGAAATTCTATTTTTGGAAATACAGCACACATTGCAATAAGTCATACAAGAATTTAAAGAGAAATATACCAAGATTTTTTTTTTTTTCATTACAATTGTTGCATATGTGAATATTTTCTTATGCTCAAACATCTGATCTGTAATTCAGTTCTTTGCACACGCTGTATAATTTTTTTTTATGTAATTACGTCAAAGACACTGTTTATAAACCGCCGATGCCAAAAACATTTCAAAGAACATCAAGACGGATTTGTGCGGCATGACAAACCTCTAACAGACACATTTGTGCAACCTTTTGCAGGCCCATTCATGCAGCATTACGAACCTTTAGCAGACACACTCGTGCAGTACTACGAACCATTGATAGAGTGGTGCTACAATTTGGATGAAAAGAGCTGGATTAGGTTTTACGTATGCAAGTGTAACACTAAGGGTCGTACATCATTTGTAACGGAAGAAAAAGGTATATTTTTATTTTACAATTACTATTCTTCTTGTTCAGTAGTTTCGGAAATATGATTTCTTAAAATCCGGTTCATAGTTTGTGCTTAACCTGTGTAATACCTATTTAATGAAATTATGTTGCTGAATGCCCGGTGACAAATTATTTGATAGCACACCAGTCCTAAAACTTTACTGTGACTCTCTCTAGAAATGTGACTAAGAAATTCAACTACCACAAGGTAGATGTACATGTATAAACAGAAATTAACAGTAGCTAGTTCGTAAAAAGCTAACTCTACAAATTGACCAGTATCCTTTCAAACAGTTGATTCAATGTCAAAACATGAGATGAGCCATTCAGACATTTAGTAAAACATTTCTTCTATTATTTACTTTCAGAACTGAAAAATGGATCTATTACACCATACACCGTTCAAGTGAAAGTTATAAATCACCAGTTGAGTGACTGGTTATCAAATTGCAGAAAAAAGTTTTCCAACAGCATGTTTCCGTTAAAGAACTGCAGACATTTTTATTTCTCTACTCCGTTTCATAATAATGGTTAAATTCTTTTACAATTTGTAGTAAAAGTTGTTTTTAGTTCAAAATGCAGAGAAAAGGCAATGAAAAACGCTTTTTATTATATATTCTAAACGCAATGTATTTTTTCAACGTTTCTGGTTTTTTCAGGACACAAACCTATTGATGCATTTTGCTCTCTACTTGCATAAATAAAACTTCGAAAATATTTGAAGGATATAGAATAGAGTTTTGATCCTCCGAGTTGTAAAATTCTTCTAAGGTCCAATAATGCAGATTGTCCAAAAAATTGTAATTAAAAAGCAATTTATTGTTACTTTCAAATGTTTCTTCAAATGTTATTTGAAATATTTCTGAAGTAAAGAATTAACATGCCATCCTATTTTAGCCAAATTGCGCTATTAGGAACCAAATTACTTGACATGAGTATTACATAGATAAAGTGAAGTACATTATGGGTATTGCAAGTACCTAGTACATGTATTAAGCATACGCTGTAAATGCATTGTACACGTGTAATTGAATTATATAACACACATAATATTTACATAGATTAATAGAAAATACAAGGTATAGTTGGCTTCTAATGGTCTATAAAATTTGTTTCAAATTGAAAAGAGAAGCATTACAAAACGTATGCCTGCAATTTATAAATACAACAAATATGGTAAAACAGTATGTCTTTGGCGTTCTGACATCTAATTAGATCCACAAAAAATATTAGATTAATCACCCCAAGGAATACAGTTATTTGTTTTATGATGTAAACCAATCATACATTTTAAAAGTTATATCAATAAACTTACTGTAAGAATTAGGGTTCTGGTTTGCTATGTTTTATAACAGTTTGAAAGTTTAAATAGACAAGTGTCTCAAAACTGAAGTTTTGGATTTAAATGAGATTTGCTAGAGCGCCGACGGTACATAAAAAAAGAAAGTTTAAAAAAAAAAGCAGTAAAATTTTACGATAACATTCAAGAATAAAAGAGCGTGTAAAAACAACTCATGCTTGAAAGGGTATAGTAACAAATTCTGTGATTGAGTTACTAATTAAACACTTTTGTGTCTTAACTGTTTAAATCAAAGAATCTGTGATCGTTTAATGAATGTAATCAATAATAAAAAATAACGTCTATTTTCAGCGAATAAAACACCAGCACTTGAATTGGACCGTAACAAAGTTCCGCTCGATGAACAAGGAAATGAATAGCTTTTGCAGAAAAATGGTGGCTTGTACTACTACAGTAAAAATGCTCTTTGAACTTGAACTATTAATATGAAACAATGCATTTACCTTTAGCAGAATAAATTATTGATTTTGTTTGCTTTGAACAAATATACTCTAATATTTTAAATCATTTCCATTGTAAGGGGCCCATAAAAGATGTCAGGTCACTCTTTTTCAACAAACTGTACCTCCTACCCTTTTGTCACCAAGTATCGCACTTCACCTTCCTCCCTTTGTAACATGTCACGATATTTTTCATAAACATATTGTTATAAAAATGCGTCACGTCACACTTTTTGTTACACCCTCCCTCCCCTTGTCACAAATTGTCATGTTTTCACGAACCTCCTCCTCTTTCAAAGCACGACATCATTTGTGGACGATTTCTAATCAAAACGAAGGATATAGTTTTTGTTAAGCAAATATCCTGGGAAATTTTTACAGAAAGTCGTTTTTTGCAGTAACACAAACTATTTTTGTGCCTACTTTTACAATAATATAAGTATGAATCGTGAGTAACTAAGATACGGGACAACTTGATGATAGTATCCTTACTGGCCTTTTTGAACTTTTTTTTGTTCCTTCTTAATCCTTTAAGGATAATAAGATTTGCGGTAGAGTATGAACAATTTTCACACATGAAACTGTTAAATAGCGACGCAAATAACGTAGTGCTGTAAAAATTAGTTCCGTATAGCAGTGTAAATAAATTATACATGTGTGTCTGTATGGTCGATTAGAGATGAAAAACTACAGCAGTTTTCTAAAATTCGGTTACTTACTTATTTAACTCGTCAATATTTGGATAACTAATGACATTAATTACATTTAATGTTCAATTTGAAAGTTACAGAGGGTACCCAAGTTATTATATTCAACCAAACTTTTCTAGTATTTTTATTGTTTTTTCATAGTTTTATTATTTGAACATATTTTAAAGTTTATTTAAAATATGATATAAACATGTTGAACGTGAAGTACCTTCTGGTCGATACTATAAATAGGTAAAAAAATAATTATTGAATGCTTAGTAACTCCGTCTTTTGCTACTATCACGGTTTGGCGGCGGGGGTGGCATGATTTCTATGCATGATATGACTACTTGAGTTACATAGTATCTATATATATATAATACTCTAACGTAACTACCAAAAACAGGGTATATTTCTTTTCTACCGTTGGCAAAACGGACAGAATGTTTACATCGCCGCGATGCATTCATGTGGGCAGCCATATTTGATTTTCGCTAATTTTCTCCTTTGATTTGTTTTGTTACGTTTGATTTGTTACGTTTATGCATACAATTTTGTTACGTTTGATTTGTTACATTTAAACATACAATTTTGTTACGTTTGATTTGTTACATTTAAACATATAATCAGTTTTTAGCCATGGGAAACTATATGTGGGATTTTCAAGGGCACGTTCTTTTCAGTCGGTTTCTGTGGGTAGCTCCAAAAGATGAAGTTGTTTACGAGGCGTTACAATTGCGTTTACGAGGAAGTGTTCACTGATTGAGTTGTGCAAAACTCATGCTATTTAAGTTTTCGGGGCACGCTGCTCTCAGAAAAAGGGTAAAATTGCCTACATTTGCTCAACAAGTAAATTTTATAGTTTAGATTTTAGTTTTTATACCATGCTGATTGTACACAATTAGTAAATCTGTTTATAAATAATAAAGTATTAGAATGTATGCCTGGTGTAGAAACTGTTTTCATAGCTGTTGATATAAGTTTTCGGAGCACACTGCTCTCAGAAAAAGGGTAAAAGTTACCTACATTTGCTTAACGTGTAAATTTTATCTCATCAAAAACAACCCTGTTGTAAAAATTTCCCCGCCAAGAAAACCTTTAACTTTTCCGCACAAAAAAGAAAACCTGCATCCTAAACCCAAAAACCCTCAGCCATAAAAAGTTATGATATCTAGTTTGCCCGCCAAGTATCTGCCAAACTATCATCCTCCCTCTTCTCCTTTTTCATCACAGCTACTTCCATTAGAACTTCCTCCCATCTTCAACTCCTCAGAAATATGGATAGATCTTTTAAATTGTTTATCTTGTTTGGCGGAAAGCTTTTTGCTCACGAAGCAACCACTTCACTTTGAAAAGCTTCCCGCCAAATAAGATAAACAATTTAAAAGATCTATCCATATTTCTGAGGAGTTGAAGATGGGAGGAAGTTCTAATGGAAGTAGCTGTGATGAAAAAGGAGAAGAGGGAGGATGATAGTTTGGCAGATACTTGGCGGGCAAACTAGATATCATAACTTTTTATGGCTGAGGGATTTTGGGTTTAGGATGCAGGTTTTCTTTTTTTGTGCGGAAAAGTTAAAGGTTTTCTTGGCGGGGAAATTTTTACAACAGGGTTGTTTTTGATGAGATATCACATCTTTTTGCATTGATATTATTACTTTGTCTGCATTTTTAGAATTGAGAACTTCAAGTCAGAAAATTTTCAGTTGAAACAACGCTGTTTGGAGTTTTTAAGGAACAATAATGGCTAGCCTAATTTTACGTCAAGTTATTTTCTGATTATTAGTATTCTATGTTCATTTTGCGAGAATTGGACGGTTTAAATTTTATTGCAATCCTTGTATCCTCTCTGTTGCAAAGAAAACTTCTTGGATAATAAAATACTATATTTTAAATTATATTGTTTTCAAGTATTTTACAACTTCGCAATAAATTCTACTACAGTTTCTTAATTTGACAGATTATTCAACATTTTCATGAAGGTTTCTTTAAATGTGTTACAGCTTGAGGGCTATTTTAATCTAGCTTTTCACTTTCTTGTTTAATTACATTTTTTCTTAAATCGTGGATTATTTTACGTCTTATGGGATAATTTTAATTGTTTGGTGATTTATCTTTTTCTTGATAGAAGTCTTTGTCTTGTTTAATACCTAGTTTTGTTTAAAAGTTCATTTAAAAAACGAAATAACGCATGTTATCACCAAGCGAAAAAAAAAACTAAGCCATTAAATATTTTAAATTTCAATGTGTCAGAAGATCTATACAACTTTACTCGATGTCAAATCGCGGATATCCCAAATTTGCCATAGCGAAAGCGCATGTTGCGCGCGGACTAAGCTCATTGAAAGTCTTGCTTAAATTAATTGCAAAAATTTTTTCAGCTAACAAATTACTGCAAAGCACGGATATCCACACACGTATTTCATGTATTTTCAATTCATTATGTGTTGTTTGTGAAAAATCCATTAATTTAGAAAATAAGTAAACCAATAAAAAAGTGCTATTTTTCGCTTTCAATTAAAAAGTTATATGTGCCGTATTCATATGCGTACACTTTCATATAATTTGTCACGTAAAATATTGTAATGGTTTAACCCCAGTTTCGTGCCGACATTTAAAATTTCTTCCCTCCATAAATTTATAAAAACTGAAAAACAGGGGAAAGGAAATTTCGTATCGGCAAAACTTTGGGGGGGGGGGGGGACAGCATTCTAATCTCATTCATTAATTTGTTTCTCTGCTTAAGTATAAACAAACAACATAGAATCTGAAAACAGAAAGCCCAATGAGCTAAGTCTGCGCGCATGCGCAGTCGCTGTGGCAAATTTGTGATATCCGCGATTTAACGTCTAGTTGCAACTGTTGGATATGTTTTAGTCTTGATTGAATTTCATTTCCTAACACAACTTTGGAATAGCTGTTAGATCTGTTCTAACCTTGCAATTGCAGTCCGAGATAAACAAACCCTATGAGCTGAGAGTAAGTACATGATAATTTAGGGAAAATTAGTGATTTTCAAACTTTAGTTACTCCGGCCCATGATGTCCCTGGGGGCTGAATTTTTGTATATGTACTCAATGGCCCCCCAAGAATATGTATACAAAAAATCATTACCGTAGCCCCTGGGGGGTTGTGGTAGAAACCCGGGAAGGTACAATTTGGGGGGTAAAAACGAGGGGGGAAGGAGAGGGGGGTCAAATGGCACAAAAGGCACATCAGTAGGGCACAAGGAATGTGTGTGCGAAATTTCAGCTTGATTCCTTTTTTCGTCTGGGCTGTAGCCCTGTCAAAGAAAGCGAAAACTTTTTTGAACAGCGATTTTATAAATTTAATACCTCCTCCCCCTGATGGTCCAGAGGATTGTATTTTGGTTTACGGCGTCAGGGGCCACTAGAGATTGAGTGTACCAAAAATCAACTCCGGGGGTCTTCATGGGGCTGAGATACAGAGGGCTGAAAAACCTAAAAAACCCGAACTTGTTCTGTCGTGTTGGTCTTGGTCGCTTTTATTTCCTGTCGTCTTTGGCGGGGCGGGGCGCTCCCGCGCCCCGTAATAGTTTACATTTTAGTTTTTATACCGCGCTGATTGTACACCCTTAATGATCATTACTAGACTACAGTATTGTAGTTTCCGGTGGGCGAGTGCAACGAGCTCGGATCCCGACGGGATCCGCAAGGAACTGCGAAACAGTTCCGAGGGTTGGCGAGCGGTAGCGAGCAGGGGCGGTAGCCCCTTAGTTATATATAAAATCTTTAATTTTTTCCAAAAATCACATTCACGAGAAGAAACTTGTAACTTGAAATTTCAACGGACACTGACACTGACGTCTGCCGCGCATTTAAAATAATAATACAAAAAAAGTAAGGTGCTGCTAGGATAAACTTTAAACTTTTAAATAAACTTTAAAGTGTGTTCAAGTAATGAAACAATGTAACAACAATAAACAAACAATATAAATACAGAAAAGTTTGTTTGAGGCCACCCTCTGTATCTTTACTAATAATAAAGCTGAAAGTCTCTTTGCTTGTCTGGATATCTGGATCTCTGTGACGCGCATAGCGCCTAGACCGTACTGACAATTTTCATGGAATTTGTCACAAAGTTAGTTTGTAGCATAAGGGTGTGCACCTCGAAGCGATTTTTCAAAAATTCAATTTTGTTCTTTTTCTATTCCAATTTTAAGAACATTTTCCCGAGCAAAATTATCATAAGATGGACGAGTAAATTACCAAGTTATCTTAACGAGGTACCGTAACATGGGCAAGCCAATTGGCGAGAAATTCACCACACATTATTTGTAAATATACAGGCGAACCAAAAGACCTTTTAATTTTCTACTACGAGCAAAGCCGTGCAGGTACCACTAGTATTGAATAAAAGTAGAAGCATGAAAGTATGAATGCGAAATTTCCAGTCGATGTAATTCTTTCACGATGTTTTCAAAATATAATTACTGGCGTATATACTATTTTTAAATAAGTATTTTATTTATTTATTTTATTAATATTTAGATTCTGATGTTTCAGTAACATGGAAAAAAATATAATCTATAAATTATTTGTATTCAATAATTTATTACATAAGTAACTAACTTAGGGAGCTCATATGCCCCATGATCCTTAAAAAGTTAAAGACATTTATTTCTTTTTACATTTTTAATTTTGCATTTCAGTGTTTTTAAAAATGCATATAAAGATTGACCACTGAGAGATCTCGGATGAACTGGAAGCGAAAATGGAGTACTTCATTTTGTAGTCTGTAAGATCTTCGAGATCGCGCGAATAGTAAAAACTTAACTACTTATGCGTTCTCGGTGATCATACCTGTTACAAAATGAAACCTTCTGGTTCCATTGCTAGCTCATCCGCCATCCGTAGCACAGCTGTACCAATCCCCACATTTAAACAAACCAGAAAATATCTTAGTGTCACTGAATATAAGAATAAATACAAGGTTAACATAAAAGAATATCCCGGTTTTAAAAATTTATATTTCATAAGCTATTACACATACCACTGTAAATGATACATACACTGTAAAAAAAATGTGTAACCTTACTCCGTAAAAGCGGAGGCAAATTAGCTGCCTCCATAGCAATGGAGTAACTTAACTGATAAAACTGGTGTACGCTCATAACGTTACACAAGGTTTTATCAGTTAAGTTACTCCATTGCCATGGAGGAAGCTAACCGCCGGAATAAGGTTACACCAAGTGCAGAATGCTGCCACCGTATTTACGGAGTAAGGTTACACATTTTTTTTAGAGTGTAAAAATAAAGATAAACTGTTCAAATTTTTTTGAACGTACGTAACTACTTAAACGTGCACGTTCCGCGCTAGCTCAGCCAGAAATTCTTTCTGGAAGGGGTTTTTTAGCCACAACAGTACTTACACGTGCATTAACTACTGTATTAGGATTGGCAACAATGTTAAACCAAGACCTCTGGGGGACGGGGGGTTACCCCCAAACCCTCTCACTTCGCTGCGCCACTGACGTTCCGCAACACTGGATTTGGCCGTGCAGGTGATGATGATTTTCTTCTATGCGTTGGCCAGCCAGATCCCCAAACCTAACCCAATGTGATTTTTTTAGGGTTTCATCAAAGACACTGTTTATACACCACCATTACCTACAACACCACAAGAACTGAAAAATCGTATATGTGTAGCATTTTAAAAAAAAACTGACAGAGAAACTGTGTGTCGTGTTACGAAAGGCGCTCACATTGAACATTTGTGAGTGGAAAAAAAAAAACTTGGACAGTTCATCTTTATTTTTATGTATCATCTATAGTGCTGAGCGTAATAGTTTATGAAATGCAAATTTTTAAAACTGGGATATTCTTTTATGCTAGCCCTGTATTTCATTTATTTTAACAGTAAGCAATCTATATTTATAAGTAATAAATTTGCCATCTAGGGACTGCAGTTTCGTCCTTTTCTGATCTCATCAGCCTGGAATAGTTAATAGCAAAGCAATTATTGTGAATGACCGAGCTCGGTTATTCACTATTCCAGACTGATGAGCCCATAAAAAGGACGAAACTGCAGTCTCTGGATGACATAACCGGGCTGTCGGTATATTTCATGCAATATATATATTGGTGTTTATGTTTTTGAATTTCATAGAAGGGGTTTCATATTTTCCTCTGAAGAATGTTTGGGGAAGAAAGGAAATGATATTGGTACGTAAAAATAATGGGTTTGATTATTGTTTCGAAGAAACATTTCTTGGAAAAACAATGCATTGGACTCTAAAATTTTGGAGGAATTTTTTTCTGTGTTGTATATAAAGATGGAAACATGTGGGGAAAAGTACGTAAAAGAGGTTAATGGGGAAAAGTTTTTTTTTTTTTTTTTTTTTTTCCCAGCAATAATTTAAACGTAGATACATTTATTTAAACTGAAATTTCATTCTGAACATTTAAAAACAGTTCGTATGAAACATTTGCAACAAATTTTCTTACTAAAGAAGTTGTTTCATTGGTGCAGGAATAAATCTTGTTCATCACTCATTCATCACAACGTTTCACATATCTGTTTTATAAATTTCGAGTAAATAGTACTGCATAAATGCCGTCAATTAGAAAATCATCGATTCTTAATACGCCTGGTGACAACAAAATCTTTCTTATTTGTTTTTCTAGAAGAACCAAAACCTTGCAATACATTCGTTTTCACGAAGAATTAGCATGGTTTGTGAGGAATATTTCAAAGTTTTGCTTTGAATTATTGTCGTTTGTCCGGGACTATGTATTAACAAATGAAGGTTTTTAACAACTTTTCCAACATTCCACATTCCAAATTTTGAATTTTATGTACACAGCATTTAAATTTAATGCTATACTGTGAGACAAGGAAAAAAACATGCTTTCGATACCATTCTTGCTGATTCACAGGGAAAATATCCCTCAATTATGAACGCCGTACCCCCCCCCCTTCCTGTCATTTTCTGAAGACAGCTCCCCCCCTCTCTATTTATTTTAGTTTTCGATAATTTCATATTAGCCATTATTTTGATTTGAATGGGAAGGGAGTATAATATTAACCTTTAGCATTCTTTTGAAGGTTTAAAGAGGTGAAATACAAGGAAAAAAATAGGGAGACTTCGGGGTATTCTCTCTTAAAATAGTATTAAAATCCATCAAAAATGATTTCCTTTTTTTTCCTTCATAATTTGTTTCACTTATTTTTCGGTGTAAAACCGGAGTATCGGCCTTACCCGAGTAAGCCCCATATCCGAAAATATGTTCACATCAAAAATTATGAATACATTGAAAAAAATTCTTGAAAGCGTTACACCTCACGTATGAGGAGCCGCATCGCAGATATTCTGAGAAACTTCCCGTATTATTTATATTTATTCTAATTACCTATACAGATTGAGATTTAACATTAGAGCTATTAATTCAGATTACGATTAACAACTAAGATTTAAAATTAAGTATGTTTATAATATAGCACTAATGAATATATTTCTAGAAATGAATGCCCCCACCGCTTATCACTTTTTGATAATTTTGTGCCCATGAGTTTGTTTTAAAAAGGTAAGATGATTATTTTAATCGTTAAATTCAAGAATAAGAATATATTGTGGCATAATGTAGAATATAGTATATACGTATTTTACAGTTAAGTACTTTTACCGAGTGCTTGCTTTCTTGTTACTCACTGATCTCATCACAGCAGATAGGCTCATACGCGCTGCGAGGCACATCGAAGATTCTTTTAATTCCTCATACAGTAAAACCTGTGAAGTTGACCACCTGTCTAAGTTGACCACTTTTTTCAGGCACGGAATTAGCCCTTATCGTATAAATCAACCTCGGTAAGTTGACCACCTGTTTAAGTTGACCAATAAAGTAGTGCACCGCAAGTGGTCAACTTACACAGGTTTCATTGTATGTATAATAGCCAATGATCGAGTAAAGCTCCAGACGTCATCGAAAATGAAACTCGCGCCAAGTCATGATAATTTGATAATATGTTTTGATAATGTTTAACATGCAAAAAAAAAAGATTTTATTGTGACGAGGCTGAACTATATCCGGTAACTTAACTGTTTTACTGGTAAGACTGTCATTTCAGGGGAATGAAGAAACGAAAAATTGGTCAACAATGAACGCTATCTACCAGAGTTTAGGATTGATCCACTGGAGTAAGGGTTAAAATTTCAAGCATCAAAATATCCTCAAACAGGCAATTGCTTCGTTCAAATGTAAAAGAAATTTTCACCCGTCATATCTTGACGGGCGATTTTCTAGTGTATACTGCCGTGTGCAGGCAAACGGCAGTATCTACAAAAATGAGTTTTTGAGATATTTGAATAAACGCGTTTCTGAATTCCCACAAACATTAATAAAATATTAAAGTTTGATTTTAGGTGATTCTATATGTTTATATTGAAAAATTTTTTGGGTAATCTGTTTCATTTTGATTTTTTAGTCAAAATTTTGATTAATGCAGATACTGCCGTTTACCTGCTCTTCGCACTAGTTTTTTTCATCCACTTTTGACTGGTAGTTAGCAGTAGCTGAATAATATGCTATTGAATGACCAATAATTACAGATTCGACATAATACGGAGTAGATACGTTATTACGAAGTATATTCATTGTAAAGTGAATAATATATTTTGTTTTAAAACATAAATAAATACCATGTATACACTTGACATAAATTTAAAATAAATGAATTAAATGTAACTTGAAAGTAGAAAGAAAATTTTATTTTCTTACATACAAAAACGAAAATAAATGCCTTTATGTATATATGTTGGTTTATTATTAAAAAAGATATAACTTAAATATGTATCAAACAAAATGACCTACATACATTTGATAGATATTTAATGCAATAACATATACGTACCTACTCAAATACCAGATATACTTGCTTATTTAAACAGTCTTTGCTAAACAAACTCAGATTTCTAGTTTTGACTTTAATAAAACGTTGAATATTAAAAAACTGCAGTAGATTTTCTTTTCTCTTTCTCTCTCTCTCTCTCTCTCTCTTTCGCTTAATGTTCCAATAAATCTCAATGAAAATTTAGGCAAAAGAAATGCTTCGTATGTTAGCAATGGCTCTCATCGAACAACAAAAATTGCAGCCGCTTCATATTAAAAATTGCGGAAAATATCGTCTGCGACAATACAAAACAAATGGAACAAAATCGTTCTGTTGCTACACGTTTATTTATCGTCTGCCAAGTATTGCTTGTGTTTGCTCGTATGTTAGCAAGAACTGGTTTTGTTTTATTGTTTTTAGAACACGAATATGACGAATCAAAGAACATTTTTTTTTTAATGTCTGAGGCCTGTGAAATTACAAAACGTTTTCTTCGACTTTATTTGAAATAAAGTATGGTTATTTTCCTCAAGTAATGGTTTTAAATTTCTCTTGCGCTGAAGGACGCCCGAAGATAAATTTTTGAGATGCGATAATTCCCAATTTTGCCGATTGATAAAATACGACCTGGTACGCATGTCTACATCTGATGAGAAGCGACTAGGAATCATTTTTAAAAATGCAATGTTGTCTCTAAATTTGCCAAATAAAGGAATTTTTTGAGAGGCCACACAATGACCTCCAATTAGGACGCTATTGCTTGCGCTTAGTTGAGTTTTAAAAAAATCGTGAAAACGGTTTTTGCGTCTTGGTGCTAATTTTGGCAGCGATTCATTTATGTTCCTTTCTTCGAGCAATGGTTATGGACCGGTATAGGTCAGTATATACATGCTACTGATTACTTGCACAATGCAGCGATAATATCAATTACTGCTAATCATCACTGATTTAAAAAAAAATGCTCTTATTTAGCGGCAAGCAACTAAACATGTTTGCACCATAAAGCTGAAGTAATATAGATTTCAAAAATGCAAAAAAAGATGAAAATGGAAAATTTCGCAGTCACTGCCGTTTACCTTCCCACGGCAGAACGGTTATGGGCAAAAAATTTCAAAAATGCAAATAAATAAAAATCAAACAATTTGCAGTTACTGCCGCTTGCCTGCCCACGGGAGAAAGTTTCCGTTCTTCCGTGTGCAGGTAAAGAGCAGTAAGTGCATTCTGCTGATTACTTGCAAAATGTAGCGATAAAAGCAGTTACTGCTGTTTGCCTGCCCACGGGAGAAAGTTTTCGTTCTTCCGTGGGCAGGTAAAGAGCAGTAAGTGCATTCTGCCGATTACCTGCAAAATGTACGATAAAAGCAGTTACTGCTGTTTATCCGCCCACGAGAGAAAGTTTCCGTTCTTCCGTGTGCAAGTAAAGAGCAGTAAGTGCATTCTGCCGATTACCTGCAAAATGTAGCGATAAAAGCAGTTATTGCTGTTTGGCTGCCCACGGGAGAAAGTTTTCGTTCTTCCGTGGGCAGGTAAAGAGCAGTAAGTACATACTACCGACTTCCCGCAAAATGTTGCGAAAACAGCAGTTACTGCCATAGACTAATAATAAGAGTAGACCGAGCTTTCTCATTCTTGCTGATGAAGAAAATTGGTTCAATAGATGTATCATGTGACTAGTGGAAGGGCTTGGCGAAGACTTTGGCAGCATGGTTGTTAGAAGGCAGCATTATCTATAGTTTGGCACTCGACATGTATTTGAAGACAATGTGTTTTCATTAAAAAAAAAACTTCCAGGTGCAGAGATTGAACTGTTTTTCTTTTAGCTATGCATTATTTTGACATTAGTAATAGTTTTTGATCAGTTTTCAGTAACTTTTATTTCATTTGGAGCTGTCAGCGTTGGCGTGAATTAGATGGCGTAAACGTTTTGCGTTAACGCAAAAATGTACTAATCGGTATCTTAAATTGAAATTGTAGGTAAAAATCTTACCGTTTGCCGATTCTTCTTGGTCGCTTGCATCTTTTATTGCTTAGAGAGTTATTGAAATTGACTAAAGAAAATGCACAGTACTATCTAAACAAAAAACTCACTATATTAACAAAATATTTACAACTTAGAATAACAAATTTACAAATCGGACTCCATAAAAGATCATTCTTCCGTGTTCCATCAATTCTATTTATTTTATTTCTCGCTGGCGTTGATCGTCTGCTACGATTAACGCCCGCTGTTGCTAGGATATCCTCCAGTCACATGGTTTGGTTTATGAGCAGCAAAAGGGTTGCCATAGCTCGGTCTATTCTTATTATTAGTCTATGGTTACTGCTAATTACCACTGGTAAAAAATGCTTTTTTTTCTGCGACAACCAAATAAACATGTTTGTACCATAAAACTATATCAATATAGATATCAAAAATGCAAAAAAAATGAAAATCGAAAAATCTGCAGTTACTGACGTTTACCTGCCCACGGCAGTATATATCATAATGCTCATTTGAACAATTCACATTGTACGCACTTGATAAGAAATAAAATTGGAACCCACTTTGCTTAGGATTTTCAAAGACTTATCTAATTATTTTCAAGGATTGTAGAACAATTAAAATTATTTAACGCACTTCATTTGTACTTTCCACTCTCTGATATTTTAGTACTTGATTGTACATTTTTACAGTTCATTTCTAACTTTAAAAGATAAAAGAAGCTATAGATTTCTCATGACAAAAACTTTGCTTCATTTGCAAGTGGGGCAGAAAACGAAAAAGAATAGAGGTAGTGTTTTTTTCCGTGCTGAACAGATTAACAATATGCAGAAGTAAGCTAAAAGCAAGCAATAACGAATGAATTTCAAAAATACTGCATTCAGAATTTTTTAAGTAGCAAGATATGAAACATGTGAGTCACAAAAATATTTAATATGTTTCAGAAACGTGAGAACCATGGTTTTTACATTTTTGGTGCAGAATGTAGCAAGGAGCTGAATTTGACATATATTGGCATTATTTCTTCCTACCCCCTCTCATTTGTGGTTTGTAGCCACTTTTCCAAATTTTCAAGGTTTTCAAGCACTCGAAAAGGAAATTTATTTTTACAAGTACTTTTCTTTTTTTTTTTTTTTTTTCCCTTTTCTTTTTTTTTTTTTTTTTTTTTTTTTTTTTTGGAACGAATCATGCTAATTTCCGGGAGTTTGGGGCCCCTAAAAAAGCAGGGACCCTAAGCTGTAGCTTGCATAGCTTGTACGTAAATCCAGGCCTGCTCAAAATCATGGTCATTAAACTAACGAAAGAGGAAAAACGTAGGAGGGAGCTGTTTCCAGAAAACGGAGGGCAAAGGGGGGGGGAATCGGTGGTTATATTTTAATTTAAGAGATAATTTTATATATAAGAATTAGCAAGAATAGTGCCAGATGCAATTTTCATGCTGCGCAGTGTAATTAACGGAATTTGACTATTCCAAGACAAAAATAACCGCAACGATTGAACTCTTTCGCATTAATTTTCAATAACAACCAAAATCATGCGATATGCTCATTTATTTATTTATTTATCAAAAGCATTGCACACTACAGAAATAATCCTATTACAGTTGCAACAATATAAAAATGCAATTAAAATAAACTATACATTTAAAATATTAAAACATAAAGATTTAAAATTGCAAAATGACAAGTTAAAAATATCTAAATCATGACAATGAATGTTAAAAAGTTTGTAAAATTTAAAAGGACAAAAATTATCAACATAGTTCCGTCTGGTAAAAATATTTTTAAAAGAAGAATGACTCCTAAGAGTCCTACTTGGACCAGCAAGTTGTATCGAACTGACGATATCTGAGCAGTCAATTAAATTATGAGGAACCTTGTAAAAAAAAAAAAAAAAGAAGACACGAGCTCACGCCGTGATTTAAGAGTGGACAGGCGTGAACTCTTTGAATGGGGGAATTGATGAAAATCTAACTTACTGATTATGTACTGTATTATTGTCAATAGGGAAGTTGCAACCTATTAAATGTTCATATTTTGGCTATTGCATATTGTTAATTGAACCTCAAAACTAAAAAATTCACCATCGCCGAATTTTAAAACACCGTGGTTGATTTTTAATGAATTTTTAAAAATCCACGCGCAAAAGTGCGCTCTTCTGAAACGTCACGAGCATACGTCACAGGGCGCGAATGGGCAGCCTTCCGCCGAAGATCCCTTGTTTTCGCTAGGGACATTTTGAGCGCGCTGATATTTTTATTTTTTAGAAATTCAATAATCCTTTTGAACACACTATGGAGGCCGGATTCGTTAAAGCACAATCTAAATAATCTTCCTCAAATAATATCAATGGTGAAATTCGAATATTTCCGAGAGGATGAGAGGTTTAAAGTTCCAGAAACGCGAGGAGATAAGCCTTTTACGTTTCATCTTCGAAGTCGAATGCACGTTCTTCGATTTCTCCCATGACATGGGAACCGGTTCGCTAGCGTTTCTCTCCTATCGGACGTCACTTCCTATGCCATCTGACGTCACAGGCGCTTGAATTTTAAAAATTAATTTAAAAAAAATACTTATCGTATCGCAAAAATTTTTTCGCCTATGATGTTCATACATGTTACTCTATCATATAAAAATAAAATTGAAAAATCGAAAACTTCCCTATTGTCGGAAGCATCGTATTAAATACAGGTATGGATTTTTAACGACGTTTCTTGCTTTTCGCATTAAAACTCTTTCAAATTTTCAATTTAATCGACACTTTCATTTTTAATGCTACTAATTAACGGAATTTAGCTCTTTCATAAAAAAAATAAAAGCAACGATTCAACTCCTTCGCAATAGTTTTCAATAACAACCAAAATCATGCGATGTGCTCATTTGTAGGGAACTATTGCGTGAACTCTTTCAACGTGTTAAACCGATGAAAGTCGATATGATTCTGTATTGTATTACTATCGTTCGTCTGGCACATCATTGTATGAAATACGGGTATGAAAATTTTTTACAATGATGAATACGTTCTCTGCATCCAAAATATCAAATCCAAAATCGCATCTATTTTATATTCAACTTAAATGCTACTAATAAATTGGAATTTAATTATTCAAAGTAGAAAGAGAAAACGGTTCAATTCCTGTGAAATAATAAATTATTGCTTTTATATACTTTCCTACGAATGCAGTGGAACTAAAAATCTATTACTTACTCTAAATAATGGCAAATAGTAGATGTAAACAATCGAATATGTTATTAAAAACCAGGGGTGCGCACCTGGGGGGGGGGGGGGCATGGCGCAGCTTCGCCATTGAAATTTTTAGGAGGGGTTGTTTTGAGGGGTATTTTTCACTTTTTTGGGGGGGGCTCATGTTTTGGGAGGGTCATCGCGACATTTAGGGGGGTGCGCCCTTGCTCTTATGGAGGGGGCACCCCTGTAAAAACTATGAGCGTACAAAAAGGCTTACTCTCGTGTTTTGAAATTCAAAATTAGTCGATCTTCAATTCTCTATTTTGCTTTATTCTTCATGTAGTGCCTAAATTGCATTTGACTGATTCTTTTCTAAACTAATAAAGAAAATATTTTCCAAAATTGTTTGTTGCATTATTTTTTGTTATAGGAATATGTAACCGTGAAAGCTCCCTACTTCAAAATCCATTCTGTCGGCAATCTCTGTTTCGTTAAATATACTTTAAATTGATTTTTAACACTACCTAGATTGTATTTGAAATAAATTCCGCCGTGGTGATCATTGACATTCCTTTGTTGCAATCAAGATTGGAACATTGCAACTGGATCGAAAGAAAAAGCCTGACACCGCAAAAAATTGTTGAAATTTTGAGGCTTCAACACAAACTATAATTTATAGATTGCTGTGGAAAGAACGCAGGTTGCTACTTATCTTTTCCAGAAAGCAAACGGCTGTAGGTAATATTTCAACAAAATATAGAGCCCCGTTGAGTTTCTCAACTCATCTGTGTCCTCTTCCACAACAAGTGATAGTGAAAGTAAACAGAGATTCATTGCTGTTTTACCGTCGAAATTTGCCGCAAGTACGATTTCATCCCTGAACAAGCGATGTTGTTCAAACTGAACAATGGTCAGTTGGAGGACTATTAGTTCTTCAACATTTGATTACACTTTAGCCAAAGTTTCCTCATATACATGAAATTTGCACGCAGTTTACAGAAAAATAAAGCTCACTTTCTTTCCGCGGGATGATGATGGTTTTTTTTTTTTTTTTTTTTTTTTTTTTTTTTTTTTAATGATTTTTGATACGATTTTCCAAAGAAATCGCTGAAGTCAAATAAGTGATAGAGAATCACACACTCTAAGAAAATCAAATACTGTTTCCTGTCATCCCAGCACTGGACAGACAACGGTATTGCCGAGTGTCATGTTAAATTTTTAACTTATGATGTTTTTTCTCATGAAATAGACTATAGTTTTGCATACTTTCTTTTGCTCTGTTGATGCTTTTTATGCGAGTAAAATGTCTCCGATTTTTGTACTTGGTATACAATACATGCCTATGAATGGCTTTAATGAGTATAAATAGCCAGAAGTTGCACATTTATACCCCATTCTTTAATAATGTAAGATTCTACTATCTAAAAATCAGTAAAATAAAAATAATATGTTAGAAAATATTATCGACGCGACACCGACAGTTTATTTGGGATTTTTTGCTCTAAAATGTGATTTTGCTTCTGCGGGATATTATGACAGGGAAGTGGCGCGTATCCCCCCCTGCTGGATCCACCATTGTATATATATATATATATACGCAATACCCTTAAAAACCAAACATTTATAATTTGAACTTATGGTGGTATTGAACTGGATGTAAAACAAGAAGAATGTTCTCGTTGAATCCTTTTGTGAAAAAAAATTGTATGTCAGTTTTAATTTAATAAATGTATTGGGTCTAGTTCTACGACAAAACCTCTACGCCTTTTCCTTCTCTGAAGATACAAGAAAATCGCCCAGAGCTAAACTAACCTAATTTCCTGCAGCTCAACATATATTTTCTAATAACAACTGTATCTCTTCGGTTGTCTTAGGCTTCAAATTTATTTAAACATAATTTAGCGATTATTTTTAAGCGATGAAACGATTTTTGAAATATGTGTGACTTAAGTGACAAGAAAGAATTAAAATAAAACTGTATCAAATTCATTCTCTCAAACTGTTTGTCATCCTGTTTCAATTGAGGGAAGAAAGGTGAAATGTCAGTTTTTGTGAGTTGGATTCAATATGGCAGCACTGGATGTTTGTAGACCAGAATTTGTTGTTCTGTTTAAACAGGTAAAAAACAAAAAAAAAAAAAAAGACAGGGATAAGGCGAAAAATTACCCAAAAGTTTACTCTACCGTGAAGAAAGGCTGGGCTTTTGAACTTACAAGCGTGATTTTCTTGAACACTTTCCCTTTCTGTGCTCTTCAATAATTATATGTTTTAAACACGAATAAAGTAAGTGCACTTTTAGTGGGTCCTGCTCTAGAAACGGAAAACGTGTTCAAAAAATGAAAATAATATAAATTCTTCCCTAGATAAAAGCCCCTTTAAAATCCCCCCCCCCTTTCTTTAGGGGGGCCAACTAGCTTAGGAAAAAGTCTCATTTGTCTTTATTTTTCAAAGATATCCGCTTATGGTGTAGTATCCACTATAGGTTCACTTACCTTAGTTTAAATTCAAGCCGTTTTTCTTTTTATTATGCAACGAAGCAAATTTAGAAAAACCGAACAGTACAAATAAACTAGGAAAAAAATCCGCCTAAATAAAGTTTTCAGTTTTAATAATTCAAAAAAAAAAAGAAAAGAAAAGTTAAAACGATTTCTGAACGTTATTCAAAGAAGCCTAATTTCAATCAGAATAGTATTGTAAATCATTTGTTCTTTAAAATGTTTTTAAGTTTTTAATCATTGCCAAAAAAAAAACATTAAAAGTTAAAAATTGTATCGAAAAAGAATGTTTCATTTTTATTTTATTTGTCGCCAAAAACAAAGATTAATAATCGTAATAACCGATAGTAACCAAGATGAGAGTTAGTGCTCTAAGATTCTAACCATAATTAATTTTTAGAAAACAAACAAGTTTTAATTGCAATTTTAAGATACTAGGTTTGTTCAATTTTTGCTTTAGAAACCAAATATTTTCCTTCGTTGATTTCGCGCAATGAAAATTATATGTAGTTGTTTTTACAGACAAAAAGCTAATAATTCTTCACTCAAATACTGTGCATCGACGCGTTATATAAAAAAGGGTAGGCTGAAAAGAAATCATATGGGATTTTTTACTAATCAGATGAATTTTAAGCACAGAAACATTACTGAAAACTACTTTTATTATGAACAAAATTTCTTTAAATTATAAAAGCTATGTTTTACTACTTTTAGTGTTAAATTTTTAGAACACAAGCTTTTAATTGTAGTTTTGCTTTCATATCTCTATCGGGTAGTTAGATTTAATTATAACATGGGGGGGGGGGATTCAAACTTGAAATGGAAACCTACACCCTCTCCTAGAAAAATGTTATTCGAAGTTGTAATTTTTAAATTTCGTATTTTACCGACACAGTTATTTTTAATTAAATTTTGTAAATTGTTCCTAAACATTACTTTCAAACGAAATAATACTTAAGTAAAATTAATAATACCTAATTACTAGAAAATCTCCCGTCAAGGTATGACGGATGAAAAGTGCTTCTACATTTAACGAAGCAATTGCCTGTTTGATGATATTTTGATAGTTGAAATTTTAATCCGAACTTCAGTGAATTAACCCTAAAGTCCAGTAGATATCGTTAATTGATGACCATTTCTTCGTTTCTTCATTCTTCTAAAATTAGTCTTACCTGTAAAACAGTTAAGTTACCAGTTCAGCCTTGTCAAAATATATTATTACCCTGTATGTCAAACATTACCAAAAAAGAGTATCAAATTGTATGCTATGGCTGTAGTTTCATTGTTGAGGACGTCAGAGCGTCACTCGATCAGTGAATTGGTTATTATGTATGTGAGAATTTATAACCTGTAAATCATCTTACATCTAATTACAATTGCGAAATTATTCGCACCATATTCTTCTCAAACTATTTTTTTCATTTATATAAGTTTTACGTGCCATGGTAAAAGATGAGATGTGATAGATGAAAATCAAAAACTTAATGTTCCATCCTTGATTTTATTAATTTAAAAATAAGTTCAAGAAATTTTATAACGTTGATTTTAAATATGAAATAACATTGCTTCTATTTCTATTTGATAAAAATTATTTTTACATACGAATATGCCATGAATTGCTTTTGATATTCAATTTCCGTAAGTGTAATTTTTATTATCTACTGGTAGTTTCTGGGATTCGGTACTGTAAGGCAGGGCAGCCAACTGCTCCGCATTTTTCGGAGTTGCTCCGCAAAAATAGCAAAACTCCGCGAATCCGCAAAGAAGTAATTTTGCTCTGATTTTTCCGTTTAGTCTTAATTCTGACCAGGCTTACCAAAAATTTTAATAAAATTAAATTTATTTTTATCATATGTTACTGGTTTAATACGACAGGTATGTAAATATGGGAAATCAAGGCTTATATTCAAAGCATGACATAGTGTTCAAACTGTTTTATTAATTTGAAAATAATTATTTTCATGCCAATGCTTAAATGAGAATGAAAGCTCAAAAGCAATTTTAGATAAGTGTGTTAAATTTTTTGATTTTGATTTTTATACGAAATGCCGAGCTGCTCCGCAATATTTCAAAATGCTGCTCAAAATCAAAACAGATATCCATTGTCATATTTATTTCAATTTTAGTTATGAGAAACAAAAATTTTGATCGAAACGTCACTCCAGGTTTCTCACTACACTTCTGTCCGGAACCCTTCAAATGCGTTTTGAAACTTATGTTTATTCCGGAATCTAGTAGACGACGATACATTGTGGACTCTCGATATAAGAACCCTTATTTAAGGGTTAGCTAATCATTCTAACGGAATTGGTGTACTTGTGATACTCTTTTTTCCTTTACTGCTAATCCTAATAGTTTGGAGGCTATAATTATGTGGGGGGAAATGTTTTGTTTCTAGAAGCAATATATTGATTGAGCTGGGGATTTAAAGAGAGTAATAAAAACATTTAAATCCAAACAGGTTTGTTTTTTTTTTTTTTTTTTAAACAAACCTGAAAAAGGGTTTTTCGTTTTGAAAATCCTAATAAGTATTTTACTGCAATTTCGAGTACAAGTGATGCTGTTGAAATAATGTGAATGACATTAATAATGTAAATTTACATTTTTATTTAAATTTCTCTTAACTGTCGAAAATAACTTTTGAAATAAGTTATAATTAATGTGTATGATATGAAAAATGAGAGTAATCATGATGGATGATATTTTACTGTTATCCTCATACATATAATAGCCAAAATCACTGATCAAGTAACGCTCTGACGCCACCTGCAATGAAGTTATTTATAGAATTACTTTACAATTAAGAATGTTTATTAAATTCTGTATATATATTTTTACGAGAAAATATCTGAGGTTCTTGATTTTTTTTTTCAACTATTGCCAATTTTTTGGTACAAAATTTAGTTTTAAAACTTCAACCTCGCTGATTTTGCCAGAAAGGAACAATGGCCTAAAGTTATGCGACCCGAAATTAAAGCCATCAAAACAGGTAGTTGCTTCACTAAAATGAAGAAGTAATTTTCACACGTCAAACCTTGACAGATGATTTTCTAGCATTTTAAGTAATTGACGATTTTATTTAAATTTGAGGAATTTGATATCTGATCGGCACCATTTATTTAAAGAAAATTTTTAAATTAATACAGAACATGAAAGTACAGCCTGAGTAAAAACTTTAAGGCCAGTATAATTTTCTTCGAAAAAAGAAAAATGAAATTAAAGGGATTTTAATATTATCGTATTATTAATTATTAATGTTCATTGGAAAGAAATAACGCAACAGACAGGATTTGTAAAGCGTGCAATAACCAGAAAAGCAGTGGTTTATTCAAAGTTAGCATTTCAGCTTGAGTAAAAACTTTAAGGACACTAGTATTTTAAAAAAACTGCAAGTCCTTATACTGTAATAAATGTCACCTCAGTTAACAAGATGTTACCCTTCAACTTGCAGTTTTGTGATTAATTTCTTCGAAGTTTTTGTCCTACTTGTGACGATATCGTAAGGTAAAAAGTTAGCTGTTCAAGAAAGAGGCCAGATTGAAGCTTTTTCTTCAACAAAGATAAGTAGGCGTACTATTGCAAAAAAATAGGAAGATAGAAAACTGAAGTCAACATTTTTGTTTGATTTAAACACAATTAGGGTAAAAAAGAAAACCCGGGAAAACTTAAAGCTTTGTCTTTGCGTCATGGAAGAAGAGTTTGGAAATTATTACATTACCTGAAAAGTACTCAACCAGGAAACTTATTCAGACGATAGGTTTAAATGTTTGTCAAAAACGATATATAACACAATTAGAAAATGTGGAAATTTTATTAATGCTGCAAAATTGCTTAAACCTCATTTATTGAAAATGCACAATATAGAGCGTTTCAACTTTAGCTAGGAAATCATGACCTGGGATAACCAATGAATACAAATATTTTTTTCTAACGAAAAGAAACGGAGTTTGGATGGATCAAATGGACGTAAGTACTATTGGCATGATTTAAGAAAAGAAAAAGAAATATTCTACAAGCGCCAATTAGATGGAGGCTCTGTCAAAACTTGAGAGTGCTTTGCTTATAATGGTGTGTGCTCAGTTGCGTTTGTTTCAGGTAAAATGAACTCACAAGCATATCAAAATGTCGTCATAAGTCATCTTTTACCAAATGCTGAATTTATTGCTGGAGAAAATTTAAAATATCAGCAAAACAATGCATCTATCCAACCGAGTAACAGTGCAAAAAATAGGCTCCAAGTAAACAACGTTGAAACTTTGAAATGACCAACTAAGTGTCCAGATCTTAGCCCAATAGAGAACTTATTGGGTGACTTAGCAAGAAGAGTTTATGCAAAGGAGAGACATTTTACTTCATCAATAGAGCGGAAATCTACCATCGAAGATTAATGTTAAAAAATACATCCCGAATTTTGTCAAAAACTTGTTTCATTCATGAAAACAAGAATATTTGAAGTAATTTGAAGGAATGGCTCCCACACAAGCTTATAAATATTTGAATTTTTGTCCTCATATGCTTTTTTCTATGTTGGCCTTAAAGATTTTACTCAAGTTCACATATTGATCTGTAATATTTTCTGATAATGAAACACTTACAATTATTTTTTTTTTTGTCTTTTTTACTTGTGTTTAAGGTTAATAATTATCACTCATATGACTTTTTGATCCTAAGATTAAGGTGTGTCTCAAAAAAGTGCACTAGACTTAAAGTTTTTACTCAGACTGTATTTTCAAAACATATGCATTGCTTTACATTGCTCGATAATAGTTTAAATGTTGAAATGAAAATATGAAATGTTTACGACGTCAACCAATGTCATTAAACGTAATGTCATATTTTTAATTGTTTGTTTTCGTTACCTTGTCAGTTCAAATCTTTTGCCTGGATCTGTTTTAAAATTATAACAAATAAAAAAATACCAAAGAATGGTAGTAATTGAATGAACTAAGTTGAAACGGAAAATGATAGCCGTACGTGCAGTTAAAAATAAAGACAAGTGCTTTTGTCTACATTTATATGCAAAGCTAAAATGTTTCTGAAGCAGCTTTCACTAGCTGTTATTGAACAACATCGTCCCAACATTTTGTTTTTCGAGCACAAACATATGATCAAGCGGGAAAAGTAACACGTGCAATTGTCATCAGATATTCAGAAAATAACTTTCAAACATGAAGTTTGTTCAAATGTATTGTATCACAAATTCATAAAAAATATCTAAAAAATACCTTTTTAAGGTCCTTTCCCAAGCGAAACGTAATTGCGGAATTTGCAGTTCTTTCCTAGAAAGTCATGTTGATTTTCCTGATAGTATGACAGGACCCCTCTTCATGGTATTAAGTCGAGCCAAACTGAACCATTCGCCGGACAACGGTCAGAGGAAGAGTAAAAAACTGATTCAGTCAGTGACGTCATGAATCAATTACAAAAACTGAGTAAGTTAGGATGTGATTGGCTGCGAGAAAGTTGCTATGCCAACCACAAAACGCGTACTAATATGATAGCCCATTCCTGTAAATATGCGGGGTATTTATATACCTATTATTTTTACTGCCTTGATTTTTGCACGCGTGCAGATTGTTCCTAGCTCAAAAAGATAAAAGAACTATTCTTCTCACTGTAAAAAGTTCGGTTTTCAAATGTACGGAATAACCAAAAAAAAAAACTTTTCAAATCTGACATTTCTCTAGCGCTAAAATACGTTAATAAATCAGTGGCATCAATGAGGAACAAAATATTCAATCAAAAATTTATTTCAAAAGTATTGTTTAAAAGGGAAGTAGTATCGATTTTGAATTTAATGTTCTTCGCATACCTTTGGCTCGTCTTATAAGCGAAAGCAAAGTAAGGAAGCTACCTTCTCATTTTTCATAAAAGTTTGCATATTCTCACTTACGCCAGAGCATTTTTTAAGGAATTTTTACTAGGCGACACAAGTTCATCATAAGAGTAAAAATTATTGAGAAGGTTACAGCCTTTTTCTCAACAAATGTATGCATAATCGTCGCCTCAAAGTGGAATTTCTGTAAGTACTGTTTGTTCTGTGGCGGCTGTATAGATCTTCTGATTTAAAAGGAAGCCGATATGAACCAAACCTTAAGTATTGTATTAACTCCGAAGTAAAGGGGGTCCGGGGGTTTCTCCCCCGGAAAATTTTCGAAATTTTTAGTCTTGAAAACGCATTTTAGACGATCTTTGGTAATGTTAGGATTGAAGAGGTTCGGTGTCACTCACCTGTCTATTTTTCGAACTTCTAGCTCTAAGAATGCAGTTTTAGACGATCTTTTTGATGATGTTAGAGTGAGGGGAGATTTGAGGGCCCATATCAAAGGAAAATTTTCTTTATTTGTAATTCTAACTGACTTTCGTAATATTATGCGCTCCGGTGCGACTCCCTCCCCACGCCCGTTTTTTGAAATTGAAACGTTCAAAACGCAAACATTATGTCCAATAATGTTCAGAAGAGGGTGGTTCGGGGTTGTCAGGCGGATTTCTTTCTGCAATTGTAGTGCTAAAAACGGAGTTCAATACGTTCTTTTTGTGATATGACGTGGAGGAGTAATTCAAGGGCCCGCCACAAGAAATTTTTCTAATTTGCATTCTTAAAGATGCATTCTACTTGTCTTTGATAATGGTAGGGGAGAAGAGGTTTGGAGCACTCCCGCGGAAGTTGTAACTCTAGAAAATAAAAGATGAAAAAACTAAAACCCGAATACGGCAAAAAAAAAAACTTAAAAGATAAGAAACAAGGTAGGTGCTGTTTAATATCATCGTCCTATTGAGTAAAACCAGTAATTTGATAGGTTAGATACTCCTGTTTATTTAGTTCTATTGAAATCCTCTGCCACTTTCGCATTAATAACATTATAATTCAATTCAAATGCAGTTGTCGTGCGTTCTCAACTACAGTTCTACTATACCGCACGACTACGGTATTTGAATTGAATTATGTTATTAATGCGAAAGTGGCAGAGGATTTCAATAGAACTAAATAAACAGGAATATCTAACCTATCAAATTACTGGTTTTACTCAATAGGACGATGGTATTAAACAGCACCTACCTTGTTTCTTATCTTTTAGGGTTTTTTTTTTTTTTTTTTTTTTGAGCAATCACGATTGCTTATTGTTCTCACTTGACTGTTTTTGACGTTCCTTTGATTTTCCCCCCCGCCACCCTCCGCACCATCACCGTCGACGGGCTCCTCACGATGCTGCTCCTATAGCGAAAGCCGTCTCCAGGTTGCATCCATGTCCTACACACACGCGCATACATACACATCTACACACACACGCACACACACACACACACCTACACACACATACACAAACACATACACAAACACATACACACACGCATACATACAGACAACCACACATACACACACAAAAACATACACACACAGACACAAACACATATGCCTACACACACATACACATACCCCCTCCCACACACACACAACTACCCACACACTTATGCCAGCACACAGACACAAACACACATGCCTACACACACATACACATAACCCGTACACACAAACACATACCCCCACACACAAACACACACGCACATACACACACTCGTGATTGCGAAAAACATAATTTGAATTCAAGATGTCAAAATTCAAATTAGTTTTTTTTTATTTATTTATTTTTTTTGCCGTAGTCGGTTTTCAGTTTTTTATTCTTTTATTTTATTTAAATATTTTCCGTTTTAATCTAAGATGGACAAAAAATAATAGCGTGAGTAATTTACGGTAAGCATTTTAGTTTGATATACAAGAATATCATTAACTTAAAACTTAAAAGGTAAACTTAATTTATTGCTATTACATGAAGCTGAAAATTTAAACAATAAAAGATTGATTTAACTTAATAAGACTATAATAGTAATCAACACCAAACTTGTTTCTTACCCTTTGTTCCCTTAGTTGGGTTATTAATAAATTTATTTAAAACCCACTCTAAAAAAATCATTTAAATTCGAGTTTTGCAAGGTAAAATCAACTCCTCCTATTGTTGAAGTCGATTGATAGCGTACGTTACTTGAGCCATAATAACGAATCAATTGACACTTATTCATGAAAGTCGGATAAATAGTTTAGGTGCTACAATGGAACATACGCAAATACAAAGACTGCTATTTTTTTTAAAAAGCAAATTATTAATGATTTATTTTTTTTTGCTCTATATTTGTCTTTTCCCCTGAGACACATAAAGTTATGCTCTTTTCTTTTTTTTTTTTTTTGTGTGTGTGTGTTTTTTCAATGTGTATTTGCCTGCCTTTTTGGATTTCCCTTAAGAAGGGGAATAGCATTGAGAGAATGATGCAGGGATCCCAATTTAGGGGTCCCGGGGGTTCCCCCAGAGGGAATTTTGAAAAAAAAAATCTAGTAAAATTCTGCAGTTTGAAGCCATATAAAGGAAGATTGGAATTGAAAATATTCGGGGAAAAATAGGCAAACAAAACTTTTTTTAAATTATGTACTCTTGCAAGTTGAGATAGTACACAGTAACATTTTTTTAGGGGTCGACACATCAATGAGGCAGTCGACAGAGAGATAGAGCAAGGGAGAAGAAAGTATAATGCATTGTTACTTGCTCTCATGGACTTTCGATACAGTTAGTTTTTAATCACCTCTGCAACCTCAAAGAAATAGGGTACACACTTAGAAAATAGGTAGCAAGAGAGTAACATAGTGCCCATTTGAACAATTCATAATTTATACGCTTAGTAAGAAATAAAATTGAAGCATACTTCTTTTTATGAATATACTTTAATCCAATGTTAAAGCAAACCCCCCCCCCCCCTCGCGCGCGCACACACACACACACAAGGGAATAGAGTTTGATGGAATAATGAACGATGCTAAGAGTAAGAGTATAATTTCCATGAAACCTATTGTTCAGTGGCAAATCATGTAATTAATTGAGAAGTTCAAGAAATAAACTGCTAAAACTGGAGGTTATGTCCTAGCTGGGTCCAAAAATGTGAAAGTTCTGTCTTTGGACCTATTGTCCGTCGGACATTGTGTCCGTTGGACGTTATGTCCGCTGGACGTTATGTCCGTCGGACGTTCTGTCCCTCGGATGTTTTGGAACTGGACGTTATGTCCATGGAAATTTTGGATCTGAACCTTATGTGATGACCGGCATTCCATTGAAGCACACACTGAATTTAACATATTTTGGCACTCCTCCTTATCAACTCCAATTTGTTAGAAATTTTAAAATTCAAGGCTTGTAGCCACATTTTTGTAAAATTTCAAGCATTTGAAAATGAAATTGATTTTTTTTTTCAAGTATTTTCATTTTTTTAGGAACGACAACTCACACAACTTTTCGTGATAAGCAATAGGTAAGCATAACTAAATGTTAAGCGTGATAAGCATAACTAAAATGTAAATCCGGGCCCTGGAAATGATAGTATAAATAACAAATGTCTCAAAAACATTTTTACAAATTAAAAGCGGTAATGGATAATTAAAGTAAAAGTTTTTGAAATGAGTAAATTTTCTTACGAACCAAACTTGCCCTTAAAAATCCTTTGTTTGAATCATCAAAATGAGTTTCAATTTCATTATAACTTTAAAAGGATTTTTAATTACAGCTAAAACGTGTTACAAATGACTCCATCATTCTTCAGTCCTGTTGCCTCGAAACTGGAGAAAAAATAAATAGATTGCCAGTGCCTACAAGTTTCAACGCGCGAATCCCTTTTATTCAAAAAGCCATAAAAAAGGAAGTGGTAGGTGTGGTATAATTCTCTGTTACCCTAAAGCAAAAATTACTGAAAAGAATTCCAGGAAGCAACCCCGACCCTTCAGCCTTCGGCTTTTCTTTCGAAAAAATACCTCTCTCTTTGCATCTTTGACTGAAAAACAGCTGTTTTCGTTCCGCAAACTGCTTTTATTGCCGTCCCGTCCCACCAAGTAGTGTCCCTGCAGGGTCCTGTACCCTGTACACAGATAGACGTGAAATGGTTATCGGCTATCGTCAATGAAAGAGCTAATGAGATGGGGTGCTAATCGATTGCTTAATCTGGCGCCGAGTGCGTGGTGGGCCGGTCCTCAAGGGTAGAAAAAGAAGGCTTTCGTCATGTACGAGTCGAT
Organism: Uloborus diversus; assembly: GCF_026930045.1. NCBI lineage: Eukaryota > Metazoa > Arthropoda > Arachnida > Araneae > Uloboridae > Uloborus > Uloborus diversus. The sequence goes on from NC_072740.1 coordinate 17,339,606, forward strand.
GGTTTTTTTTTTTTTTTTTTTTTTTTTTAAAGAAGGCAAGGGTCTTCCTAAGATTTTTACAAAGATTTGAATTCCGTTTACAAAAATGAGTGTACCAATTTTAGATTTTCCAGTGTCGCCCAGTGGTTTGATTTCGCATCTTCTAGGCGACAGATTTTTTTCACTAGGCGACATATGTGTCGCGCAGTTCCTATGTTAAAAAATGCTCTGACTTACGCGCTAAGGAGGGGAGAAGAAAAAGCAAAAAGTATGCACGTTTTTTTTTTTCCCCGCAATTACTTTTGGTGCGATAAGAGAAAATTGAGCTTTAGATGCAGGGCCAATCCACAGAAAACTGTCATTTTGTCCTGCACGTGACAACTCATATATTTCATTAAAAACAATTATTTAAGCCGGTAATGAACAAAATTTTGTTACTTAAGAAATCACAAAAGTATCAGTGTAATTTTATTGACAAAACATTTATTCATTACCTATATTTCTTTATTTTTTTTAAAATGAAATAAATAAGCTGTAACGTGCGGGACAAATTGGTGGCTTTTCACCGACGGCCCTATACATATTTTTTTCTTTTTTTTTCAACAGCTTAGATTTTTATTCCTCATCAAATGAGAAATATTTCCTATACATTTGCAACCTTAGTTTTCAAAACCTACAATTTGTTTTGTTATTGCTTTATTAATAGAGAGAAAACAAATATCTAACTCATACAGCAAATTTTAAGAAGTAGACTTGAAATGTCTCGCACGAGACGCATGCAAATAAATTAAATTTTATTCAAATAATTATTAATTAAAATAATTACAAATCATTATATTAAATTTGATCTTTGTATCAAATGTAAAGTTCAAAAATCTGATCGCTTCTGTTTATTATATATTTTGAGATTCATAACAATATTTTGTGGAAATTGTCGAGTCTGATTATCCCGCACGTGACGGTGGAATGGCAGTGCCTTAGTTTGCATGTTTTTTCTTTATTTTATTGAAAACCATTCATATCTTCCGGTGTTCTAAGTGCTTCAAATATAGTTTAAAATGGTGAACTTAATAAAAATTTATAAAAAGGATTTGTTTTTTAACTTTACTTTTGCCTTTTGATAAAGTTGTTTGGTGTGTGTACTAGTTTAAATACATTTCTCAAAAATCCATTCATATCTTTCTTTGCCCCTTAACGTTCCAAAACATGTTCAAAAGTCACATATTGATCAAGATGTGTTAAGCCTGTAAATTAGTTAAAATTTTTCCAAAATGCAACATAATCGGTGCCAAGTTTATTTGTTCCGCCGCATCAGAATGCTGTTAGCTCATTTATGAGCTGTAAATTGTTCATTAGAAGAAAAATTCTATTTATAGGTTCTTCTATTTAGGTGTTTTGGCTTAGAGGAGAGTGCCCAGAACTATGAGTCTTATGAGGAAGTCACAGACTTAGGCAGATTTGACCTACCTATCTGTCAAAACTTACCCTGGGAAAATCTTTTTTCGTTCGAATGTTATTCCAAAGAAATCGTTTTTTTGTGTACCAAAGTAAATTTCTACTTTTTGCTTTCAACTGCCGTATAGAGTGTCTAAGTAATTATATCATATTAAGCAAAAAATTAATGTGTTTCTTCGCTAAGAGGCGGGATTTTTCCAAAGAGCTGGCGCTTACAATTGTAGCTGTTTTTTCACCGTTTTTGACACACGTAATGACGTTGTTTTAAATGAAAGTGAGATAATTTTTATTTTGTTTCAAGCTGAGATGCGTGTGATAATTTAACTCCCAAATTTATGTGAGTGTTTTCATTTTCCAGAAACACTTCAAAATTACCAAAAAAAAAGGAGGTTAACTCCTCTTGAAATAAATGAAAGAGCGTTTTTCAGAGGAGATATCCATACTTATGCTTATGTTAAAAAATCTAAAGCCACTAGTTGGAAGTTATTTTGGAATGCCGATCTGAAGTTATTGAAATCCTCAAGATAGTCCAGTTGCATACTTAAGGAAAAAGACCCTCCGTGGGAAATTTCGTGAGGAAATTGTGAGACCAATTCTAATACATTCCTTGTGGCCTATATAACTATGCCTCACCGGGTGTTTTGCTTGAACCTGTGTCAGATGGCCTGTGTGACGTCATGAATCCAAGATGGCGGCTGCACTAGATATTGATGAAAATTTTCGGTTTTAACTGATTTTTGATGCATATTATGACATTTTTCCAACTTATCTTATATATTTAATATTTTAATACAATGATATTTCAAATTTGAAAACTAATTGCCAATTTAAAATAAGTTATTCATTTATTTATTTTTTGTTTCGATGCAGATTTTATGAATCTTCTTAGTAACCAATAGCAGTTAAAAAATATTTTGGAAAGCTTGTACGATAAAATCAAATTTATTATTCCAAAAAACCTGTAAAATAATTTGCATACACGCGTTTCGGGGTTATAAGGAGCATTCTTTTTCAATGCAGAAAGAAATTTCAACTTCCGATGCTTAATATTAGATATAATAATAATTTTATTTATGTACTCAAGTAATGAATGAGTGATTTCATTATCTAAACTCTGATTTTAGTTCAAAATATAGATTTAAAGGTAACCAAACAGTTCTTACTTAAAGATCTTCATCTGAAGCGTTATCAAATATCGCTTTGTTGGCTATGATTTTCACATAAGTCCTCATCATCTTCACACACAAAGTTCAGTGATTGAGATTTGTATTTACATGAAACAATGCATTTTCCTTTTACGCAGCTGCATCGAACTAGTTTTAAAATGGACTCAGAAGCACAAAAAAGTGTACACTTAACTGGAGCATAGAAGTTGTCTTTCTCTTCCCATCCAAAGTCTGACGGTGATGTTAAATTCGGGTGCTGCTGGTCAGCCAGATGCCGTTCCAATACCTAATAATGCGCTCTTAAAATGAAAGGGGACAAAGATGCTGTTGCAGGTGGCAAATTTTCATTTTGAGTCTCCTGCTTAAAAAATATGAACCAAAGAAATTCTCCAATATCAGAAATCTTTGTCAGCTGCACATATACAGAACAAATAAAGCCTTCTTTCAATAACAATTTTATCATTTGTACCGAATTCTTCAATTGACCCCCAGATGAGTCAGAGCGTTGAGAGTATCTTTGTCAGGCGTCTTATAAATTTTCCAAAAAGAAAGTTTTCCCTTCTAAGCAAGTGAGCTTGTTATATTACTTCCTGACAGAGCATAGAGTCATAATATTCCTTTTGTTTTATCTAGTCCTAATGCGGTCATAATGCTGCTCATTCTTCGGTTGCTCCCTACCCCAGACAAAAATGTGCATGGACAGTGACATGATTTGAACCAGAACAATGCAAGCAAAAATACATCAGTGTCGGGCGAATATATATGAGTACTGGTTGCTTTTCCTCTAGAAGCATGAAGATAGTCCAATACACTAAAACCTGTGAAGTTGACCACCCTTGTAAGTTGACCATCTGTCTAAGTTGACCGCTTTTTCAGGCACGGAATTAGCCCTTATCATATAAAGCAACTTCTGTAAGTTGACCACCAAAGTAGTGCACCGCAGGTGGTCAACTTACACAGATTTCACTGTACTATTTTAACACTCGCCTCTTCATTACTGCTTGCAGTGCAGTCACATCACCTTTTAATGATGATTTAGCTTCATTTCTTCAGTTAACGATTAGGTTTTTTTCAATGCTACGTGTGTATATTAACGCTTTATTCGCCAGATAAGCTGTTAAGTTATCCTTTGTTTTTACATGAGAAAGTAGGGTCTTCATATGTACATTTTTAATATTAGTACAATCGGTTATTTAGAACTCAATGGGTGTTAATATACTTCTTTCTTCCGCATGACAGATTGGCAGATTTTAGCGAGTTTTCGATGTATGTGTCAAACACTAAGTGTGTTTCATCGTAATTTAAAAGAATTTCCTTGATCTTATTATTAAATTCTGCAGCTAAATCATTACGTGTTTTCACTTGCTTTGGTTTCTTCTATGATTATAGCTGTGCCATTCCATAAAGAACAACAACACTGTAAGATTCTCTGTTCATTTGTTTCGGTATGCTTGAGTCTTTCATGGGGTTCGGCAAAGAATCTTCGATGCTGCTGTCTACTTTTTCTGAGCCACATTCTTCTAAAACCTTCATTAACTTTAATTTGTTTTGGGACAATTTTATCTACCCATCCAGATTAAACGTAGACTGTGGAACAGTCTAAAACTCATATTCCGTTTTTAAATCAATATCTGCTCGACTCCTCGATAGAACTAGCAGAAGTTTAAATAACGATCGGCTTTTAACTGTAGAACAGTGTCAGCTATATTTGTTGCAACTTTCTTCGTGCTATTTTTACATAGATTTAGCTTTTCTTTTTTCATTGGGCCCAGAAATTCGTGTTTTCAGTTTTAATTCTCTCTCGTTTGAAAGTGGCGTACATGTCATGGCCTTTGCTTAAAATGCCTGTTTGTATTGCTTCATTATGTTCAGACTTTGTTGTGTTAACAAGTTCACTTCCCTCACATATTATAGGGCTTGTTGATATTCCGAGGGTACTATATATATATTGCACATCTTCATGTAGTCCCTTTCCTCTTGAACCTGTAAAATGATAATGTTTACTCTTTAACGCTAAACTATTTTTCTATTGAGTTATGTATTTACTATTCTGCCAATTACTTTCATACTCTTTTTCTCTTGCTCAAAAGCTTCGTCTGACCCTAAAGCACAAAACGGTACAAAAGACTTTTTAACAGCCCAATTGCCTTCCATGAATTCATTCCGAAGATTCTGTTGCTTTACTATAAGACGCTTCATATTAGTCAAGTACCATGATATCATACTTGCATAATTTGTTAAATTCAAAGCAAAGAAATAGGGAACGAAACCTTTGAATGAAGAAATGTTTAATTCCCAATTTCCTGATCTAACAGACCGTATAAAAGTAACATGGTATCCATCATATGCATGTATAACAAAGCAAGTTTAAATGTTGGTCCTCCAGTTGATTCTGTGTCCTCAAATCTTTCATTTTTTCATTTATTTTAGAATCTAGTAATATCTGCATTATATTTGAGGAAAGTTCTTTTATTTCACCATACTTTTTTTCTTAAAAGCAACTAATTTTTGCACTCTATCATCACATTGAAATTCCATGTCTTCATTGTGTGTATAAAAAGCATCGAGGGTAACATTTAAATGGTGCAGCCTTTAATGAAGAATGTGCTTCTGTAGCCCGTGTAACACACTTTATTGCAAGAATTTTTGACACTACAGATTCACTGTATAACTCAGTCAAATTGTCGTCAAGACCTGTACAAGTTTTTGTTTGACAGCGCAAGTCTTAAAACTGGTTTGTATAATCCAATATCCATGGTGATTACTGTTGGTAAATTTTCCCCTAAAATATATTTAGTTACATGTACCAGTTTCTGCATGAACGTTAGTTGCGTTGATGAAATGAAACGTGCGTTCTAAAAGATGCAAGAAAAGTTCCTAAGGCGTAATTATACAGGTTATAAGGAATTCTGTTAAACGATTATACAGTCGAACTTTGTTAAAAACGAACTCAAATGGACTTTAAAAGTAAATTTTTCTCAACAGTAGCTCGTTTTATTTGAAAAAAAAAAAAAAAAGTTTAAGTGTAAGTACAGTAGGACGGGGATCGTAAATGTAGTTCGCTATAGCAGTAATTCGTTATAAGCGTGTCCGAATTAACGAGGTTCGACTGTACTAATGTTTGATCATTTTAGCCTGAAAATTAACAGTATTTTTAACTGCAAAAACGCACCCGAGGTACTTTTAAACTAGCTTATTCAGAATGCCAAAGTCAAAAATGAAGACTTCAGAATTTTTTTTTAATGAGTTAATAAACAAATAAATGAGGTATTTTAATTTCAACATATAATAAGAAAAGTAATAGAATATTAATCAAGCAAATTTACCAGAAAATTATCACAAAATACCCAAAAATTGAGTCAGAATTGCAAAAACTCATTACAGCCGCCATCTTCGATTGATGATGTCATACAGGCCGTCTGACGCAAATTCAAGCAAAACACCCGGTGAGGCATAGTTACACAGGCCATAAGGAACATAATAGAATTGGTCTCACAATTTCCTCACGGAAATTTCCCACGGAATGTAGTATGCCCCCCTACTAAGAGGAGGTTTTAAATTATCTCATGAAAACAACCACGCAAATGGGAATATGATAGAAATAAAGGTAATGTGTGCTGACGTCCTTCCCCTTTTCTGCGTTTTAAAGTCATTACAATATCAATACGAATTATTATTTTTTTTAAGATTGAATGCGATAGAAACTGTTTGGTTGAATAACTAACATTTTGCGCATTTGAAGTGAATGAGAAAGAAAGCAATTTTCGATTTGGAAAACCCCTCTCAGAAATTTTTTTCTGACTGCGTCACTGCCACTGCTTTTCATGTAATCCAGCGGTGGCATTTTTTAAACTCTGTACGTCCGAAATTCCGAGTTTTTTACAGTAATGATATTTTTCTCTTTTTTAACCCCATCAGTCTGATACCATTTGAACTCTAACGTATTTGCAGGGATGAGAAGCCTCCGCCAATTGCTACACAAAGCACCAAAACTGACTGCGTAACAAAACGGTAACTTTTCTGTGCTGTTTTTATTTTTGTTTATTTATTTCTACTGAAGCATCGAAAACTATTGAAGGCTCTGCTCATGCGCGATTGCATATTTAGTATAATATCAGGCTGAGAAATGATTAGACTCCTTCATCCTGAAAATCTCCAATGTTCATGAAAGTTCTGGACTCGTTTCACACTGCAGTGGATGAACACAGTTACATTGTCCTTCAAATAGAACCAAAAACGTATTAACTTTCTTGGAGATTGCGTTTCGTTGGCACAGATCTGAAAAAAGAACGAAAGTTTCCTATTTACGTAGCCATCATGAGCATTATGTATAAACAAGTAAGGTGTCTATCTACATCGGTAAAGGTCCTTTTTAAATAATTGCAATACAGGTTTTGATAAAAGGACGGATTCATATTTAAGTGAACACTAAATTCAAAATTCTGATTGGAACTCCCAACTTATGACAACAAAAATCCATTCATACTGCTCAAACCACAGAGTAAGAGATAGAGCCCCACTAAAAGGTTTTTTTTTTTGGCTGTGAGGATGAAAGCGGTTTTGACCACCTCTAATTGGCGAACGCAGCGGTCTAGCAGTGAACCTAGAACCACAGCCTACAAAAAGGTTCTTTTTGACTGTGAGGATGAAAGCGATTTTGACCACCTCTATTTGGCGAGCGCAGCGGTCTAGGGTCTAGCTGTGAACCAAGCTCACAAACTAAGCTAAACAAGTACTTTAGCTTCACCATAATGTGTGGCGAGAAAGATCATTCCCCCCCCCCTCAATTATTTGACTACCCCTTTTTCTTCCTGCTGACAGCCAGTTTATTCCTTGGAGCACTCACTCTAGTGTGTATAAGCTCTATGGCTCAAACCTCCAACAAAATCTGAATTTGACTGCAATTCTGACATTAGAACAGAGAGGGTTTTTTTTTTTTTTTTTGCAATGGATAAATCTTTTATGTAATTCTTTTTTTTTTTCCGAGTATATTATCAATCTGCGTTTTACTAAAGTTTACAGACAGTAACAAAGGCGATAATTTAGTCGCTACTGTAAATATTTAGGCGCTACTGTCAACAAATACTCATTTTAGAGTCGTTCTCCAGAAAATAATTTTTGAAAGCCAACATTTTTCAATTTCGAAACCTTTTGTTTTCTTTTTTTTAATTCTTACATGAAAGTGTTACCTACTAGAAGTAACCATAAACAATGGCCCAGCTAAGTTCCAATTATTTTACACCTTAAAAAAATAATAATGCCTTGTTCTCGGAAATAAAAAAAATAAAAAAGCTTTTAATGTTTAAAAATCGAGGCCAATTTAATATCAAAGTAGTAATTTTGTTAATTTTGCAAACAATGAGGCATTTTAGTGATTAGTGGGAATCTAATATTAAGCTCTCTTAATTAAAGTACTTCTTAGTTAGTAGTTATCATTTTAGTTCAAATGTGTGTTAAAAAATAGTGTTTAGTAAATTTGAGAATATACTGGCAATTTATAATTTTGGTAGAATGCCTAAAATTGATGCATTTCCCCTCAATTATTTATTTTCACCTCAGAAATAATGACATTGATAAGGTCTGTCACGGAGGTGAGGAATTTTCCATTAATATAGGCCTAATGGATGCATTTTTCACGGAAATGTTTTTTTTTCTTCGTTGCTACAATCTACACATGTTAAGCAAATGAAAACATATTCACTTCCTTTTTTACATTAATTTACATACCTGAAAATCAAGTTCACGGAGGTGAGAAGTCACAATAGCCACACTTAGTTTTTAAAACAAAATCTGTCTTCTTGTTTTTCGACAAAAATCTCGCAACTTCTTTATGGCTGAAAATAAACACGGGGGCTGGCTCCCTTGTATCATCTCTACATAGTATAAAATGAAGTCTCCAAAAAGTGTCTGTTTGTTTAAACGCGCAAAACTCGATATCTACCCGGTCGATTTCGCTGAAATTTTCACAGCATCTTTCTTTCGGCCCCGGAAAGGTTTGCAGAACAGTTTGAAAAAAAATCGACGAGTAGCTCTTTTTTTTTATTCCAATTTAGACCCAATTTTCACATAAATTCCCGAATATGGTGGTGAAAAATTACTTGCACACATTAATATCACACATCGTTGGAAAGAATAGAATTTTCCACGTTTCACGCAATTTGTTTCACGCTCTAACTTAATTACGGCGAGAGTTATTTGCGTTTTTAACTTGAATTTTTTTAGGCTTAGCTGAAATTTAGGTACTACTTTCTTCATTACATCTATCAATAAAAAGTGAAGGAATTGTCCCACAGATTTCGAAAAGCGACATTTTTTACTCCAGACCGTCTCGACCGTTGGTCGAAAAACTGAGCTTCTATCTCCAAAGGAAAAAAAGTTACAAGACTTTTTAAATCAAGTTCAAAAAATCTCATGTCCGTCCAAATTGTTAACCATTTTCTTTCGCATTTTACATCCTTAAACTTATTTTATTTTGTGTTTCCATGGTTACTCTTTTTGAATCCCATCTTTCTCGATTTAATTTCTTAAAAGTATTTTAATATCTGTCGTCATTGTTTGGAAGGGAAATTTTGCATGATGCTTTTTTTTTTTAGTTCAGCCTGCTTGCTGAATATACGTCACTTGACACAATTTTTATTTTCAAGGTAGACCAGGAAAAGCCGGCCAATGCAGCTAGTGGAAAATGAAATTTGATATCATTACTGTCACGCGTTAATGAGGAATGGCATTTTGTGTGTAGGTAACGGAGGTGAGATTTTATTGTATGACATGCCACCTTATCCTACTAAAACGAACTAAAACAAAATATTAAAAAATTGAATATACCTAAACAATTAGTAATTGAGGCACTTGTGAGAGTAATAATAAATAAATAAATATAAACTTTTAATTAAACAAGTTATTTAGCAACATAAACAGTCACACAAGGTGTGTGAGTGAGAATTCACATGTTGTGAGTCAAAAATATAATAAAATAAAATTTATTATTAAAAAAAATGTTGGCAGGTTTAAATAGATGTCTTTTTGATGAAATTAAAAAGCATTGTTAAATGAATTGTTCCTTAAAGTTTTTACTGCAAGAGGCATGTGACAGAAAAATTACACTTTTTGAAGAATGACTCTTTAATGATTTTGTTTATCATTTTTCGAAGCAGTACAATCGTTTTGGCATTTTTATTTAATACTACAACTGTGCTCTTTTTTTACTGCATAGATTTCTTTTGGTGATTGCTTTATGTATTGCAGAATAACTTCTGAAGATTCTATTTATTACGATTCTTTTCTTAAGGCATAAGTGTAAGTAAAATATCTGAAAAGATAATCTGAATGAATCTTATAAAAAGAGAATCTCATGAAAAAATGTAACTTTGAACATGGAGTATTTAACTGTAGAACATAGAAAATCGAAAAGAGAATGCTTCCAAAAAAAGAGAAAATGTTTCAAAACTGCAATCCTTGATCGCGAAAACATAAGATATTTTTAAAACTTTACAAGTCAGGATTTTCATGAAGGTTAAAATTCTTGACAAGGAATTTCTTTTCAAATTTCAAAGATTTTTTTAATCATTATTTTCACTTAAATCAACTGAAAAAAATATTTCTAACAAACTTCCTTTAAAAAAGAGTTCATGGCATTACTATTCTAGCTAAAGGTAATGTGCCTCAGAATAAATAAAATTTGTTAGAGTTCCAGTAACGCATATTAATTTCATAATAACGTAAAACACAATAGCGCGCAACCGTTTTCATCTTTCAAACATTGTATTTCGCACCACATTTAAAAAAGTAGTCTATTTCCTTGTCGTTATTGAGAAACATTTCGAAATCAGTTTCATCCATACATTTCATCAGACCCAAAAAGCTTATCTATGTGATTACTTATCAATCGCGTAAAAATGAAATCTGAATATGTTTCGAAAATATTTTCCAGTATTATCATACTTTATGCCGTTAAATCTATTGCAGATATAAAAAATAATAATAATGAAAGCCTCGGATTACAGAAACCGCGTTTCAATGTACATGTAAAGTAAAAGTTTCTACAGAATAACAGCTTTTACTTAGGGAGTTTAATAAGGTGAAAATTACAATAAAAGGCACATTTTCAAACATGTCAATTTCGATGGTTATTTCTAACGCATGAAAGCAGATTCGTTTAAATGATTTTGAAGTCATCTTAAAAATAATTTAGCAATATTACTTGTCAAAAACCATAAGCATACTACTACCTTCAAAAGCTAGTAATTTAAAACTCTTTTTATGGCTGCTATGTAGCATACAATGAACAAGGGTTCCCCCCCCCTTTTTCGCTGTTTTAAAATAAGCGTTCAAATTACTTTGTGAGACTTCCGTAACTCTATGGTATCTATTCAATTTTTGATCCATTCTTTACTCACTCATTTGATCAAAAATATTTTTAACTTTCAAATAAAAACTATTTTGTTAGAAAAATACTTTATTTTTCACCCTGTTCCGTTTAAAAAAAAGGGGGGGGGGATTTTTTTTCACTTTTTTAAGGTACAAATTTACTGCAAAAATTTAAAATAACGTTCCAATACAAATTTCATTATAAAATACACTGTTATTTTTTATGTACCATAATTTTCAGAATAAACTTCTAATTTGCTCGTTACAAAAAAGTAAGTTATGTTCAACGATTTAACTTTGCCCCACATTCCCCTACCATGCAAAAAATGGCAGTTGAATGATATCCACAAAAATACTCTTCAAATTATTGTAAATTCTGTAATTTATTTTTATTACATAATTTATTCATATTTTTTATTCAAGTAGAAAACTCGAAGAAATTTTAAAGGCATATCAGAATACCTGTCCATAATTCATAAACTTTTCTTTTTTCTCACCAGTTTTAATCGTTCTCAGTTTAACTCACTGAAAATTTTAAAAAAATTCATAGTATGCTTTGAGACATTTTCCACCTGCTGTCAATATGGCTACTTTTGTACATCTTTGATGTTGCAACCGTTTGCCGTTTTACCGTTGCAGTTTTACCGTTTCCATAAACTTAACACACTAGAAAGCTCCAGAAATTTTCTGTTGCGTTCTGGTCAGGGCTTCGTGATGGCCACTCAAGCGACTAGCTTGAGTGGCTTGATTTTTGCTTGATTATTTTAACTTGACTAGTTTGAACTCATGATTTAGCATAACAGAGTCACCATCAAGTTTACGCCGTAAAAAACGTGTTTTTCACCCCAAAGATCATCAGTAATATCTAAAATCGTCCGTCCTGTCAAATTTATTTATTTATTTATTTTTTTCATAAGGAAAAATAAACATCATTTTCTCACATTTCCTTGAAAGCAACGTGCTGTTTTGTCCAACTCGTGAACACGCCATTCCGTGCCTCTCCTTTATAGGTAGTGCACGTTTCTTTTTACAGAGTTTAGTTTGGATTTCTTGATAGGTAATCTACTAGCCAATTGCGTACTGTTCAACTGGTAAAAAAACTGCGAATCAGGGTCACTTATCGTGGAGTAGTACATAAGAACACCCAGGACTTTTCCACAGTGCATAATATTCTCTGTTTTCTAAAAATTATAGGTAAAATATTATCAGCAATAGTAAGGCATAAGAAATGAATGAATACCTTTGTGCAGAGAAGTAAAGGGAGATAATCAACGTTTTATAGCATAAAAATCCGACTGCAGACACGTGTTTCGGGATTTCAAGGAGCCAAATTTTTAATGCAAAATGGTGAGCTAGTGGATGAAAAGATATCCGATAAAAAAAACAATGAAAGTGAACCGCAGACAGCTTATTTAAGCTGTCTGCTGTTCATTCTCGTTGCTTTTACGGATATCTTTGCAGCTTACCATTTTGCTTTGAAAAAGGGGTTCTTTAAAATCCCGAAACAAGTGTCTGCAGTAATTAGTAATTTTGTGCTATAAAACATTGGTTATTTCATTTCAATAGCATCTCATGTCTAACAACAGTGTTACACCAGGGTAGACCATTTTTTTAACTATCTCGAGGGAGTTTAAACCTTATTTAGTTAAAAACTAAATATTTAGCTTTGTTCAATCACTGTTTACTTTCTATTTTTGCTCATTTTCACAGAAACAGGGTTTTCTTTTTTTTAATTTATTTTCTTATTTATTTATTTATTTATTTATTTATTTATTTATTTTGAAAACAGCAAATTCAGTCGAAAGAAGAGTTTTTAGCTACATCTACATTAGGTTGAACAGATTTTATTTTTAACCAATTCTTATATTGTATGTAATTAAAGCAAGAGTATTTCTCTCATTTTTTGAAATTTTGTCATTAAGCAAGTCTTATAAATACTAATTTTTACAGCTAAGTTACAATTTATTAACTGCTTTTATTACGAATTCAAAATGTAAATCATTTTGCGTGATTAGAAAAGCTTTAAATTTTAACATCTCTAAACAGACTTTAATTTACAACTAACCACGAGTTTACAGTTATCTAATTAACATCAGTATTCTTTTTCTTTCTATGCAATTTTAATTAGAGGAAAAATGTGTAACACAATAAGCAGAAACAAAATAGGAACCATCAAATTCAATATCTTTATTACATTCTATAACTCTTATTCCAAGTCGTACTAAAAAATACGGTGTATTTATTTATTTATTTATTTTTTTCGATATCATCACAACTAATCAAAAAGTGTTTGGTCTAGTCAGTGTCAATCCAGGCATGGGGGTTAGTTTTACTGTCTAAGAAGTTTTTAAATTTAACATATGTTAAAATTCAAAGGAAAGAAAAAGTAAGTAGGAAACAATTTTTTTTATTTAAAAAAAAACTATCTGTCGCAAGATACACGCCGCCAAATGAAGCAACCTAGGTCATTTCTCACTTGCGGTTTTCGAATTTTCAAATTTCGTTACGCATCACCGAAACGAAGCACGATATTTTGATGCAGTTTTCTTTATTTGAAATATAATGTTTTTTTTTTTTTCTTCAAAACGATCTGCACCATTTGGAAATATGAGCATAAACGTTTATTTTTTCTAGCAACAGCTTTTTCGAAAATTATTTTTTTTCATTTTTTCAAAATTTCTGATTTTAAAAATGTTGATATTTTTCTTTTTTCTTTTTTTTTAATTAGCCTCATTGATATCTGCATTCCCTGAAAAGGAGAGCCCTCACTTTTGTGTTTTACAGGTTTTAGAAACAATTTAAATAATGAGAGATTTTCAGTAACTGTATGGGTAAATGAAAATCTAAAAATTCAAATTTTTATCTAAAAGCAAGTGTCCAGAAAGCCCTTTTAACTTGTTATAAAACATTTTCATTTTTAGTAGCCACTTTATCCAAGATTTTGTTTTTGTGAAAAAAAAAAAAGAAAGCATTTTTTTCACACTACGCTAAAAGGTTACGAGCACGAAAAAAATATTGACACATGGATTTCGGCTTGCAAATCGGATGAAGACTGCGTTCTTGTTTTCATACAAAATAAAGTTCCAGGATGAAGCGGTAGCTGAAAATGAAGATGTGGATGCATAACGAAATTATTCATTTTTTATCTCTTCAAAAAAATTATTGAGCACTTTGATTTTCTACTATGAGTTTTATTAAATATTTCTCATCAGCGCTCATTTTTTTTTGAAAACGTTCAATTCATAACTTTTTTATACTAATTTTTTAACACAAACAAGCAAACTAACGTGCCCCGAGCGCTGGCTACACTAGTCCACATTACGAAAACAACTTTTAAGACAATTTTAATGGTAAATATTATCCAATATTGTAACTAGCTTTTGCTCTTTTGTGTTTAGCATGAAAAAAGATTAAAGATCAATACAACATATTAAAATATTAAATTGACTATTTCTACTTTTGCGCTATTTATGCCAGAACCATCTACGTACATTTTCTCAAGAATCAGAATAACTTGGGTCTTCATCAACTTCACTGCTGTTATTACTAGAATTTTGCTTTTTTAATCCTTCTGAAAGTTTTTATTTTATCTATCTATCTATCTGTCTGTCTGAAAACAGGCAGTCATAAATTTTTTTTATGACAAAGATATGAAGAAACTACGAATAGTTATGAGCTAGAAGAGCTTACTTTGGGAGAGGAATTTAATTTATTAATCTATACTTCATTAAAACCTTTTTTTTAATAATAAGTTACTTATGAAAATTACTTAGCACTGAAAAAATATCAACAAAATTCGTTCCTGAAATAAAATTTTGTTCAATGCAACTGTACCATATGATTCTGTTATAGGATTTGTAGGGCTAAGGGGGCTATTTGTTGGTCACAAATTAAAGTAGAAAATATTAAATTATTGAAACTGGTTCAACGTGCCCCGCGGTCCAACGACCCAACGAGTCCCACCTCCCTCTACATGTAAAATACCTGTAGCCCACTTATGACAACCAGAGACTAGTTTCCTCTTTATTGTGAATTCATCAATCTGGAATAATCAATAACCTATTTGTGCAGGCAGATATTCTCTCATTAAAGCTAACGAGACTGCAGTCTCTGGATGTAACTGGGCAATCAGGTATTTTGCATATAGTTCTATGCTGCCTCAGCCCTGGCTTAATGGTGGTAACTTGCTGCTGAAATAAAAAGTGCTTTCTGGTCGTTTGCTGCTAATTAACATTTTGAATTTTCGAGTCTACATTTACATGAACATTGTACTCGGGATACTGAAGAAAAATATATTTTAAGAAAAAATAAGCATTAGAATGTAATTGTTATAAATTTCTGAAAAAAAAAAATTTTATGCTAAAAACTTCAAAATTTTCAATTTTTCCAGAGTGGAAATAAACCCCATCAGATCAATCCTCCCCCCAAAAAAGTTTCCCCAAAACTTCCAATTATTTTTATTTATTTATTTTTTTCCGAAACATTCCCAATTCTATTCAGGAATAAAGTTCGAGAACAATTACAGCACATCTATTATTCGTTTTATCCTATCAATTGTACGGAGTTTTGAATTTGAAATAAACAAACTACTTTTTTACGCAAGTACAAACAACATTTTAATCTCTAGTTTTGTATATCTCTTACCCATGATTGTTTCCGATATCTCGGCCCTCGTTGATTGCTTTTCGATAATAATGATAATGTACGCATGGAATCTTTTTGTAAAAAATATCATTCCGTGTTTAAAAAAATGAATTGAAAAACAACATATTACAAAAGCAAAATAATTTGCTATGTAAGAGCTTAATTCATAATTTTTGTTACAAACAACTGAAAACATACTATTTGAGCCAAATTTTGGAGCCTATGAAATTGATTCAATTAAAACTGTAACATATCACTAATAACGAATAAATACCTTTGTGCTGAAAACTAAATGAATCAATTAACCAACGTTTTGAAGCAAAAAATTGCAAATTAGTGTGAGCTTATGAATGAAAAGTCATCCGGGGAAAGAGAAATCGAATATAAACCTTGTTAATTATACCCTTTACCCGGATGACTTTTCATCCAGAAGCTCACACTTCTTTGCATTGAAAAAGATGTTCCTTGCAACACCGAAACACGTGTCTGCAGTAATTTGTAATTTTTGTGCTTCAAAACGTTGGTTAATTGATTCATTTAATATCACTAATATTTTACATTCTACTATTTCTGTAGCAAAATCCTAAAAGGAAGAATCTTCTGAACGCTCATAACCAGGGGCGGACTCGGTCCCCCAAACGGGCGTCAACCTTGACTTTCAAAGAGCGCACAGGTTTGAGGGCAAAAAAACAAAGCCGCACAAGTTCGAGGGCGCCAAAAAAAAAAAATCTAAGGTGCACAGGTTTGAGGCGCAAAAGAGCGCACAGAAGGGATCGCTGACCGATGCACCGGCGGGCCCGTCTACTCCTGCTCATAACATTGTGAATTATCAATTCTTCATTTGTTGTATGTTGTTAATTACAAATATTCTTTCTCCTATCGCAAATTCTTGAACTTTATGATATGTGGGTGATTCTCCAAAATCCTAACTGTCGTATCTGGTGAAAATAGCACAAGAATTACTTAACCAGCAAAGTTTGCTTCTTTTCTTTTTTTTTTTTTTTTTGAATAATTATTGTTAGAAATTATTTTCTCTCTCTTTTGGTTTGGCCGAATCTTTTTCTCGAATAAACTGAAATTTAAAAAATGTATAAAGTGAACACACCGGTAGTGACCAGTGCTTCAGTAGTGGCCATTTCAAGGTTTACATTTGAAAAATTAGGATTCCAGTTCTCCCAACGTATTCAAAAATGCAGCAAACGTGCAAAGAGTACAGAAAATAAAAGAAGTGGCAGTTTTTTTTTTTTTTTTTTTCCTTACGATCATGCAGGGGAACATAGGGCAAAGTAAAATAGCAGGGCAAAGTGTAATGGTAAAATATTTACTCTGCTTTTAGCTTCACCTATCTGGTATTATTTTAACTATGTAGTGTCATATGTAGTCTATTCCAGACAGGAAAAAAATACCGCCGAAGATTAAAGCATTTGTTAATACAGGCAATTTTTAAAAAATGATACTCATATTGTAATTTTTTGTTGTAAGTCAAAAATTATTTTTGTTGCTATAAAATGATAAAGTTCTTGTTATAAACATTTTAAATATTAATTGAGACCTCCTAATATTCAATGCAGTATTAATTTAGTTAATATTAAGCTTATTTGTATTTTAAATAAATTGTACAACTAGTCAAGTACATACGGGGCAAAGTAAATGGGGCAAAGTGAAATAGTTTGTTTCAGTTACTCACTCAATCATTTAACATAAATCACTTAAGTTTTCAGTTATTAATTAATTCATTACATTCTTTCCTTTAATAATTCACCCTTATTTATTCATTTATTTTCTTATTCATTCATTCTTTTACTCGTTCATTTTTTTTTCTTCATATATTAATTGATCTGTTCATTTAATTATTCGTTTATTGTTTCATTATCTTTTCATTTATTCATTCAACCTTTTATTTAATGATTCTTTTGATCAAAAATGTGTTTTATAATCGAACAAAAAATGTTTCATTAGAAAAAATATTTTATTTTTCACTTTGCCCCGTGAAAAAAGAAAGTAAAAATTTTCCTTTTTTTTTAAAAGGCTCAAATTTGCTGTCAAAAAAATAATATTGTTTCAATGCAAGTTTTATTATAAAATACTATGTTCTTTCTTTATGTACTGTAATTTTAGAAACAAATTTTTGATTTGTTCATTTTGAAAAAACTCGGTCATCTTAACCAATTAATTCATTTTGTCATACATTCCTCTACTCTACTTACTGAAGTGCATTACAGACTCTAAATAGACTCGTCAAATTAAAAAAAAAGTAAACAAACAATTAGAACAAATTATTTATTCGTGCAGAAGACTGCCATGTTTTGATTGCTAGCAATGGTTTTCGATTCTGGAATTTTCCTTATTGAAAAAACTTCCTGATGTTCTTGACGTCATAAATAAGAGGTCAAATTAGTAGGCTTCCACGAAGAGCGGGAAAAAAAGAGCGAAACCCTTTCAGGAAAAAAATGATCACTCTTGCGTTTTCAGTGTCTTCAAAGATAGAAATATCGTTGAAGTTTTTTATCATAAAAAGTAAGAAAAGTTTTTATTTCCAGACACAATGCTTCAAATTCTCAATTTGAAGTTTGAAGTCGTCGTTTAAATGATTTCAGAAGCGAATCAGCTTCTTTGTCTCTCTGTGAGTTCCTTTACACAAACACCGATGTTATTTAAAAAACTCGCTTCTTTTCAAAAACGCCGAGAAGAAACAAAAGTAGCACAAAGGTGAGTTTTGTTTGCTTTTTTATTTGTTTCAATTCACGTGTTTCATCTTTTCTTCATCTAATACAATGTATATCTTCTTATTTATTTCTCTGTTTGATTATTGAACTATCTCTGAAAATTTATTCACCTTTTTTTTCCTGCTATTTCGGATCTATACACAAATTTATGTATTTTATATTTAGTGTTGTGTTACATGACTACCTCGTTCAAGCAAAAACCATTAAGTTCGAAACTATTTTTTGGGATGTAGTCAATTTAAAATTTTTATTTTTTATAAACAAAAGCAAAATTATTTTTACAGCTGTTTCTCTACTCCAGTAGGTGGTTTATATATAAAATAATAAAGTGGTTATTTAGTAATTATGATCTTTACCAACAGTCTGTGAAGTGCCTTTTGTGTCTAAGTAACTTTCACTTGTATTCTAAGTAATATATATGATATATATGAATGGGATGTAAAAATTAGGGGGGAAGGGTAGATGATCTTTAGTGATGTTAAGAACAAGCGAAGTTCAAGGACTTTCTCCTAGAAATGTTTGAAATTTGAAGTCTTGAAAACGCGATTGTATTGACCATCTTCGTAACGAAAGAGAAGGTATGGGGTTCACGGAAACATATTCAGCTAATTTAAAAAACTGCAGTTTTAGAAACACAATTTTAGACGATCTTTTTGGTGATGTTGGGGGGGGGGGAATGGTTTGGGGACTCTCCCCTAGAAATATTTCGAATTCGTCGTTTTAAAAACACTAATTTAGGCGATCTTTGGCGATGTTAGCAGAAATATATGTTTCAGGACTGCTTCCCGGAAAATTTTGGAAATTGAGGTCTTAAACCTCCGTTTTTAGGCTATCTTTTGTGATGTTTTTATAATTTTATGTTTAATATCAATAAAGTTAAAAAAATAAATGAATATTTTAGGCGCTTTGCCGCTTCTAGTGGTGCTTATTCCCGGGGAAAATGCTGTCTTCTGCGCAGTGATGTACCTAAGGGTTGGTAGGAGTGGCTCTCGGCATGGGTAAAACAGCAAGAGGAGCGGAAATTTGCCAATATTATTATAAAAGAGTTTTATGATTTTTAAGTAAAATATTCCAATGATTTTTTTTTTCGTTGAATAATTAGTAAAAAAGAAAAAGAATTTGCAGGTATGGAGCATTTTCTGGGTCAGCTCAATGCATCAACCGAGCAGTATCGTATCTGGGAGTGGTAAGTGACTGCTTTCCGCTCCGGATTATCCCTCTATTCCTCTTTTTGGGGAAGAGGGCGGCATTTTCGATGGGGAAAGAAATCTTTTGAAACTTTTTTCAAATAAGATAAATATATACATTATCAAATACAATTTAAAAAGGAAGAAATCTCCTCCCAACAAAACCATAGCTCGTCTAAAACTGCGTTTTTAAAACAACAATTTCGAAAATTTCCCGGGGGAGAAACGCCTAGGTCTTCTATTTCGGAGCGAATATGTTTAGGTTGTTAGTTCCTTAAATCTTGATCGAGTAATGACTCCCTTCTCCCTCTTCCCTCCTAAACCACAAGTTGGATGCACTCTCTATTTCTCTGTTCTTTCAACATGCGTTTGAAAAAGTTAAAGGACCGTCAAACTCCCCCCCCCCCCCTCCTCCCCGTTCAAACGCACAGATCAGTTGTTTTCCCCTTTGCGAAGACCCCAGTTGAATTACTTTTTATACTTGTTTTAGTTTTCTCATCAAAATGGAATCTTTGTAATGTTTTTATTTTCATTTTACATTTTCATTTAAAGTTCTTTTTTTTCTTTATTTTAGTTTATGTGTAAATTATTCTTATTGGATTAACATTCTTCTGGAGTTTTTAAACAAAATTTTAAAATAATACCCTTTTTGAAAAAAAATGCATTGCTATCAATACAACTTTAAATTAACCCTGCCTTTGACTCAAGAACGAACAATGTTAGTGTTTCATAATGCTAATGCAATTGATTTTGTTGAATATCTCTTAATTGATGCTGGAGAGGGGGGGGGGAGAGGCACTATTCCTGAAGTTTGCCAGGAGTCTAGACCGCTTAGTTATTAGCAGCACCCTCCTGTCTTAATCCAGCTCTATGGAATACTTTTAATTAATACAGTAAAAAGTAAAAAAGTCTAAAAAATTATAATACACTTTGGATAATGCACGAATTTTTGAGGTAAACTCGAACTGAGTTTTTAAACCCCCTCCCCCCTCTCCGCAATTTACTATGGCCACTGTGATGAATCACCGGAGAAAGTCGACATTCCCCAATTTCGGTCTTTCACGGTAACATTAGCAGTTACAGAGTTATTTTATGTCAGGGGTCAATTCCAGGAAAAAGGTGACATGACACTTGAATTTTAAAACTTAATATTCTGTCACTTGCCATACAACATTTTCTTCAGAAATAAATGAACTTCTTGAATCTTGACCTGTTTTTCTCAAATAGTTTGATGACTTGCAGAAAATCAAGGGCAAAATAAATTTTTCTCTTTGTTTTTTTAGAGTGCAAAAAAATATCTTTTTTGTTACACACAGTAATTTCCATAAACTTGTTATCAGCATATAATATTTAGGCTAACTTTTATCTTTTGAATGTCTAGTTAAACTTTTTGGTAAGTAATTCAAAATTTATTTTTTTGCAACCATGAAATAGGTCCATTACTAAGGCGACAATTTGATGTCCTTCCGTTCCCAAAATACTACATCTCAGTTTACCAAGAACCTATTGGGTATAGAAACTTTTTTTATGAAAAGCAGAATTATGCCCTCCTCAAGGAGGCACAGTTATAATTTTTATGGATATTAAATTTATATGGTTTTTAATGGTAACGGAAGGACAAAAAAAACGGTAACGGAAGGACATTTAACTATAAGCTGATACAGGGTGAAATTTTAGAATGCTACTATAAAACAAACTATTTTTTAAAGTTAGAAGTCACATTTAAAACATATATAAGTATATTTTGTACAAAAATTATGTGTGCTTTTAGAAAAAAAAATAATTAATGTTTTGTTTTAAATGTTTCGTGATTTTATTTCTTCTATTGTATGTGATGAAAATCATGAAAACTTGCACTTAAAAAACTCCTAGGCATGTGAAAATCATTTTGGTATGACATGTTTGTGATATGACAAGCCACTTCAAACAGAAACATATGCATAAAAACTTGAAATTAATATTGGAACAGTACAATTTTGAAACTGCTTTCAGATTTGTTGCCACAAGTCACAAAAAAGGACTGTTGAGAGCACTGATTTAACCGTTAAACGTAATGCGAACAAATCAGTAAATTCATAAATCAACTTTTAAAAGAATGGAGAAAAAAGGATCCAAAAAAATCCATTCTTATCCTGACACATAAAATATGCCTGCTACTATCCTGTACCAAGTTATGTTATTGAATGTAGAAAGTACTTCAACAAATCGAAGGAGCTTTCACTTCGAAGTCAACATACTCTCAGTTGTAAATAATGTTAAAAATGAAGATACTGCTGAATCAAAAACACCAAATTATAAGACTATGCCAAAGGATTCATTAACGTCTTTATAAGTTTTGTTAGCTGTATGGAAAGGAAAGAAATTAACAAAGAGCAATTTTGGACAGGTAATTCATATAGAAGATGAAGGAATATAAATAACTTGTTTGAGGATGCATAATAATGTGGAAATGGTCTTCGTGTTTGCTGAGAAAGAAGATAAATGTTTTATGGATTATGATAAAATTATTGAGTATTTAAAGAATTCAGAATTGTAACAGAGGACTCAGGCATTAGATATTGTTTCAGAGTGCTGTATTAGCTAAATAAATGTTTGTAAGCTGAAATTTTCCAAGTTTAATTGTTTTGGACTTCTTGTCCTTTCATTACTGTCCTTCCGTTACCCTTAACAAATACTTAATTTACATGCTTAAAATAATTAGTTTTTTTTTTAACTAGAGGTGTAATTGTAATGACTGAACACTTCTGTATATGCTGTAATTTTTATAGATTTTTTTTCCTTTTATAGTTTAGTTGAACTTTTGAGGAGAACATGATAGCGTGAAAATCATGTCGCAAAAGTGTCCTTCCGTTACCGTTTTTTAAATTTGATTTTTAAAAAAAGTTACTAACAAAAATTTTTGGCTTTAGCTTTTTTAGCAACTTACTACGATGTATATAAAAGTCCATGCATCAGTTTTTGAAAAAATATGCATTTTGATATGCTCACACACAGAAATGTATCGATTTTTTTGTAAAACTGTCCTTCCGTTACCGCTGGAATTCACCTCATACAAAACTTGGTAATTATAGCCATTCATAAAACCATGAAAAAAAATATTGATGAGTAAAATATGTTAGAAACCAATTAGTTTTCACATTTAAATGAAAACCAAATGTTATTAAAATTTTGGACAACTGGGTTCAAAAGTTTCATTTATTATTTGATTTAATTGTTATGAAAGGATTAGTTAGAAAAAAAAATCTAATGTGCAGTTCTACACAGAGGGTGAGTCTCTACCACTAAGGTTGTCTAGAATTGCGTTTTTGGAGCTACAATTTCGGAAAAAGTCCATAGGAGACCCCCGGACCCCCCCCCCCCCCCCTTTTTTTCGAACATTACCTCATATTGCTGTTTTCTGTACTCCATGTTCCTTGTCTTTCCCTATCTATAGAGATTTCGTTCGATAGTTAGATAATCCGGACTAAGGATTTTTTTTTTTAGGTTATGAAGGGTTAAAAAAAATACTAGGAAATTGTTTAAAATATCGCAGATAAGTATTTTACAAAACTCAACCTCAAAATAGACCAACTCATAATATTTAAATAGACTCTAGAATAATAGAAGCACTACACAAGTTCTAACTGTCTGAAAAATGCACGAAATACAAGATTTCAGTTGCGCGAATTTTCCAGATTGTTGAGTGCGTGAAAGTTCGAGAGAATTAAAAGTAGTATTCTGTGTGCAGCAAAAACCTAAAAAGCAAATATTTTCGTAATAATTTCCGAATACAGAGACCGCCGCTTATATAAATCACGTTTGTTCCAAACAGTTGTGATTCCATAAAGCGGCTGATTTAATAATGCGGTTACTTCGATAAAGCCGGGTTTTGTTCTGTTTTTGAGAATTTGATTCATTAAAGCGGCTGATTCGATTAACCACTGATTCAATTAACCGGCGTCCACTGTAGAAGCAAAAATTAACAAAATCTTTATCTGAACATGGCCCTTTGTTTTAATCGCAGTAACTGCAACTAAACATTCCCCCCGTTTTAACCTGCAAGACCTCTACTTTCCAAACCGTTAGTCCTAGATGCATACTTCCAATTGCAAAAATGTTCAAACTCAGACTTAAAGTATTGAAAGTTTGAAGCAAAAATAAAAATGAGTCAATGAATACAAAATTTAACTTTTTATACGGGCCCTAGGTCCCCTAACTTATGTTTGGGGAAATAAACTCCATTGAAAGATATTACTAACACAAAAAATTTGACATTTGTGCGTCCAAAGCTCAAGGAAATATTCGAGTTCATAGTTTTAAGGGACCATATAGTAGGTGGGATTGGAACTTATCGCCCTTTCAGAAGAATGACAGGTTATCGAAGTAAAAAAAAAAGTATTTATATTTTTCATTGCTATTCAAAGATAAACGCAAATTTTATGCCATGTTACGCAAAAACACTCTACAAAGCCGCAATCAATTTGAAAAATCACATTCTATGCACACATACAATTTTGTGAACCCTTGTTAACTGCTATATTTTCCCCCAAAAGGTGTTAGTGACGGCGAGTGTAAAGTGGTGTAAGTCACAAAACGCTGCATTTCATATCTCCGTGAATTATTGGTCGTACTAATGTCGAACTTTTTGGGTTAGTTCTTTCTTTCAATGGAAATTATTTCTCTGAATATAAGTTGGGGGACCTAGGTCCCGCATAAAAAGTTGTATTTTGTATTTTTTGACTCATTTTCGTTTTTGCTTCATACTTTCAATATCTTAATTCCGCATCTAATTTTGAACATTTTTGCAATTGAAAGTATGCATCTAGGGGTAACTGTTGTGAAAATAGAGATTTTGCAGGTTAAAACGGAACACCCTGTATACATTCCCGATCCTAAAATCGTTCAAATACTCGACCAAAAATGTTTATATTTGGTACACAGTATAATATGGTAAAGGGTATCTTATCGACAAAATTTCAAGTTTACAGGAGAAAAATTAAAAGAGTTATGGCACGTTCAATATTCCGGACTTATATTTTTGAAATTAATATTTCATATACAAATACGATAAAATACCAAACAAACTTCATTATAAAATGTTCTTCAAACAATAATAAAACATAATATAAGCGTCTGAAACGATTAATTAAAAATTATATATTTTAAATAAAATCATCAAAAAAACCCTTGCTTATCAGACGAGAATACACGGTTGGAAAAATAAGCCACTCTCTATCTCCCATTTCTTATATGTCTGTGTTGTCAATCACCAAAACGAAAAATTATTTCACGAATTATAATAAGCAGACTGTAAAGAATCGGCTACAAAAACAATTAAGTAATTAAATCAATTATTAAGTGATTAGCAGCTGTTTCAAGTGTATGTCCGGTATACCGGACACAGGGTCTGAAGGGGTAAATTCCAATGACCCAAGTTGTACCCCCCCCCCCCTCCGAAACCCTCGACTTGGTACGCCATTGATTGACATCTTTGAGAGAAATGGAAGATTTCCATTCTAACTGCATAATTCGCTGCAGGGATCTGAAGGCATGATTACTCGTACAAATAACTAATACAGTATTTAAATATAGTATTTAATATTGCTTATGGTCTCTTACTTCAATTTGCGATTATAATTTCAAAAATATTAAATTTAAAATATTTAAACAAATGTTAGTTTTTAAAAATAAAATTAAATCTAATGATTTATCACAAGATGTCACACTTCACTAATGATATAGCGGGTTCCCGTTTAATCTGAAAGAAACCTTTATTTTCTCACCCATTAATCCTAGATGCATACTTCCAGTTGCAAAAATGGTCAAAATAAAATGCAAAATTAAAATAATAGAAGATTGAAAAGAAAAAAAATTTGAAAAATAAGAACTCTAACATTTTATACAACTCCTATATCCTTACAATTATGTTTAAGGAAATAATATCCATTGAAAAATAATACTAACACAAAAAAAAAATTTAAACGTTTGCGACTAAAATTCATGGCGATATTAAAGTTCAAAATTCTATCTCCCAGATTCACAGAGGAGGATCGTGTAGAAAACGAGATTGGAACACATCGCCCTTTCAAAAGAATGATAGTTTGTCTAAGTAAAAAAACAAAATAATTATCTTTTTCATTGCTATTGAAAAAAAAAAAAAAAATCTAACGTTATTTCAAAAAGTTCCCTAGTGATACTCAACGAATCCAATAAAGTAATCAAAAATGATTTTTAATTGCGCACTTGGATTTTAAGTATCGAATAATTTCTGAGGAGAGTCCCAAACTCTATTTCTTTCTCCAATATAATGGAAGACAGCGAGCAATTCTGTTTTAGGACCTCAACTTCTAAACATCTGCGCAGGAGAGTCCTCGCCCCCCCCCCCCTCCTTCGCAACGTTTAGAATATGATGTAAAATTTTGAAAACTTTCTGGAGGAGAATCCCTAAACCAGAGGACGATGCACAACTCCCGCCTGTGCGCCCCTTGCGCTCTCAAACCTTACGTCTTCGGGGTGGGTTTTTTTTTTTTTTTTTTTTTTGCTCTCTCTCGAACTTTCTGTTTTTCTAACACCCTCAAAACTGTGCATTCGCCTTCATTTTTTTTTTTTTTTTTTTTTTTTTTTTTTTTTTTTTGCCCCTTTTCAGCAGAGTTTTGCCTATGGCATAAATAGACGTTAATCCGGCCCTGATTGTGGCTGCATTTTTGTGCATAAAATGAAAACGAAACTTTTGTAAAAAATTTTACTTAAAAAGAGAATATTCGAGATATAGCTTTGAATATTGATAACACTAAATTATTTTAGGACCAAATAAAAACTTCGCTGAAGGAATATTCGAGTTATAAGGCTTGGAGTTAGGGACCATTCATTAATTACGTCAGGATGATTTTGGCAATTTTTGACCCTCCCCCCTCCCACCATGTAAGAGTACTTAAGATTTTTCAAATCCCTCCCCCTATTCTTACGTAAAATTCCATTTCGTTTTTCAAAATAATAGAAAGTGATCGATAAAATAACGAATCTTACATCACTGGAATCGTTATTAAATTCGCTATTATTAAATTAAACCTTATGGTGTAAGGAAATTAGCACTAAAAAGTTGGAATTCAGGATGAATGCTTTTTCGACTTTTTTTTGTGTATGATATGCAGTACTAGTTAAAATTAAAACATTAACCCTTCATTCTTTGTAAAACAAATAAAATACATCTCATCCTAATACGTTTTTTTTTTCCTTCCAGACGCAAATGAAATATGATTGCCAAACCACTTGATCGAGCGATTTTTGATATAAAAATCAACTTGGGAAATATTACGTTCGAATGAGTTTCATTCCCCCCCCCCCCCTTCCCTCAAATTAGGGGTATGTAGAAATTTTTCCAACCACTCTCCCTTCACGTCATTAATGAATGGCCCCCTTATCGAGAGTCGACTGTATTGAAAATGGCATCGCTATGTTCGAATCGAGCAACCGGTTAATCCGGACGGTTGATTACATGACGTTTCATGACGTCAGTGGTTAATGCGGTGAGTGTCCATAGAATGTTTTCATATACGATCGGCTCAGGGTCGAAGTCTGGGGATCGCATTAGGGGGCAATGCCCTGCCAATCGTTGTTGATGCCCTACCTTTTGAATAACACGAAATGAAAAAAACTGCTCTTATTTCTCAACTTCGCTTCACCTTGAGAAATAAAAGGACCTCTTTGTCCTATAACAATATTTCTTTACTTCGGTGGCAATTCAGTAGCCGAAGTACAGATGTGTATTCAGTACAATCGGATCCCGACTTACGCAAGGAATGCATTCCAAGACTCCTCGCGTAAGTCGAAATTTCGCGTTGTGGAAAAGTGTTGCGTATATGACTTTTTTATTAACATACCCAATCATTTTAAACATTCAAGACCTTTTAAACTGTTTTTGATGATTTGTTAACTACATATTACCGTTTCCTACTTAAACAGCTGAATTTTTACCGTATTTTTAAAAAAGTTGTATTATTCAATATAAAATACTGTTACGATGCACAAAATCAATGATCAATGGGAGAGAGACATATAAAAATAAAACAGTACGGTACATACAGAATGTAGTAATAATAAAGCACTGCACTGTAATAGTACTGTACAGTAGATACAATAAGTTACATTTATAACTTAAAATTTGAAGATGATTTATCCTGCGCAGTCTGATCGTCATTCTAATATATTTTTAAATACAGTAGCTTCGAAATTTACTTTTATAACATTTACATCTATGGTCCTGGGACCCCTTGGATTTATACGGATTGCCTTCTCTTGACTTCTAATTATACGTATGAAAGATTCGTCCCCCATACCTAATTGTCATGCTAACTTCGACCCACTTTCTAGTTGTTCAAGCCTATCAAGAATCTTGACCTTTTCTTAAATTGTCGCAAACTTTTGCTTTTTGTTTCCCTCTTTAAACTTTAGATGAAACAGCGTGCATGGGTACCTTAATATTTCATCACCTTTCATATTTAGAATAAATAAATGAAAAATGAGGAGTTGTGCTATATAGACACGAATAAAGCTATGTTTATAGTGCGGTGTGTGGGAACTTGCGCAGTCAGTGATGCTGAAAGGATGAAAGTACATTCACGAAGTCAATGTTAAGTAGTCAATAACAAAGCCGAAACTTAGCATCACGATTCCCTTCCAAAATTTTCGTGTTGAGAGCGAGAAATTCGCTTTAGCTCTAAATTCGTTGCTCCTGAAAAACTCGCGATATAACCATTTCGCGTAAGTCGGATCGCGTTGTAGTGGGAGTCGACTGTAGAGCATAGTTATAGGCACAGACTTCTCGGTGGATGTTTATCACAAACTTCCTAAATGCTCCTTATTCAGTAACTTTTTGTCAAAATTTCGGTAACTTTTGTCTGAAGTTGGCAAATTGGAGACAATATTATCAGGGACGACGAGAGGCCATCTCAACATAGTCGGAAACTAAGGACCCGGCCCCTAGAGGGCCCTTAGTAGGGCCAAGAATAAAAGTGCGTGAAATTCTTCCACATTTCTTTTTTTAGGCTAAGGTTGCGTTCGACGAAACTCACCGGTCGACCGGTAAGTAACTGGTTACTAACCGAATCGTTCTATGATTAACCGGTTACCACAGCGGTTACCATTCTAAGCACTTGATTGGTTGATTGGAGCACGTGATCATTAGCTGTCACGTGATTAACTAACCGGTCGCTCTCGGTCAAGCTCGTCGAACGCAACCTAACTGGTAACTCTTGGTTAACCATTTGCGCTATTCGAACGTACCCATACTCGCTATAAAAACATTTAACTGTAACTGCTAACTTCGTATCATCATGCATCATCAAATGACATGAATTGGTTTATCGAAGTAAACAGAAAGAGATATCATCATTATGTAGTGACATTTAAAAACTGATGCTGCGAATGGTTTGATGATTTTGTTTATTATTATCTTATAGCTGGTTAGTTATCTTCACGTTTAATGTTTACAGCTTTGTTTTTGGGATTGTTTGATACAATTGTAATATTTATTACTTTTATTATTTAGGAATTCAGGAGTTTGTCCAATATTTTGTATCTGGAGTCGCTTTTGTATAAACTTGAAATTGTACTTGTGAGAACTCTTATTAAGTTTTGTGCAATTTCTCTTTTTCCTTTTATGAAAAAGTAGATATTTTATCATGGAGTTATGTTACTGTTTAGACTTAGCAAACTGCTAGTTTGAGTGATCGCGATTAATACGAAGGTCCTTTTTTTTTGTAATCATGAATTTTGTGAAGGAGGACCATGTAATTACCTTTCTAATAGATTCGTAAAATTGTCCACTTTATTGTTTAATTTTTCTTTTAAATGTTAGTAATGTTTTTGTAATTGTTGTTTGATTCATATTATCATAAATTTTACGAGTTTTTCTGTATTATGGCCAGAGATTGATAAAAATTGTAAAATCTTAAGTGGTAGACAAGTTCTTTCTCCGAGTTTGTAGGGAAGTCCAGTGTAATGTGACTACTGAAAGATTTTGTTCTTAAAGAACTAGTCAGCTAGGCATTCTATTAAGTTGCACTGACGACCTGTCCTACATTATTTGTCAAACCCTGATCCTCGCTACAGTCAAGTTGTCCGCACGAGGATCAACGTAGATTTTGTGGTACCCTATTACAGAGAATGCATTGTGTTTTTTGTACTTCTTAACACTGTTATAGCCTAGTGCAAAAAACTGACACCTTAAATTGTTTCTAGTCAAGTAGAAGTCCTTAGGCTAATATAAAACTGGTGAAATATGTTTTAAATTTGTAATTTCAGTGCTTATGGCTTATAAATGCTTCATCATTTTTTTTTTTTTTTTTTCAAATATCTTTCCTTAGGAAGCTTAACTTTTTAACCCTTATTAAAGTGGTACCTCTAAGGCTCTGTCTAACCTCCATGATTTAACTATCTTATTTTGTTGTGAAAAAAAAGTTGTTCTCTTTAGCTATTGTAAAGGTTCTCTAACTGTTGCACTGCAGATTTTCTTGATAGTATAAACTATTTATAATGCATGTATGTTTATGTGCTTACACTGTTTAAAACTGCTAAATTCTTTCAGTAAATTGAACTGTACCTTGTTCCACCATGGCTGAGGAGCGAATAAAAACTATATATCGTCATTTGAATCCGTCCCTGAAGCAACCTCCCGAGATGCTTGCATTTGGAATGCAAAACCCAATGAAAGTATGAAGTAATTTTTTTTTTAATGGATTTTTTTTTACCACACTTGGTGACTTAATGTAGGTAACTTCTGGCTTGTTTGAAATTAGCATGTACATCATTGTATTATGTTTTCCATTTGTAGTAGGCGTGTCTTCCTAGGGAGAGTCATGGCGCAGATTGCATCATTGAAATTTTTTGGGGGGTGCTTTGAAATGATTATGAAATCTGCTTTACACAGAATCCAAAAATCAGTTTTCAGTGAAATTTCAATCGAAGACCTGCGACTTTTTTATGAGAATTGTTGATGGTTCTGTAGAAAAGTTCATATTTCTGCTATTTTATACGTCTTGATGACTTTTGCCATGTTTTATCATAAAACAAGATTTTTGCCGACATACATACTAAATCAGGAAAGCTCTTTCGGTACAGATGTGATATACCCCCCCCCCCCCCCCCCATTTGGCGACATCCGATTTTTTGCACGAAATTGAAATATTTTTCTCGCCAATAAGGCAATAATTTTTTAAGCATGGCACCCCTGGCGAAACTAACCTGTGTTTGGCAACCCAAAGGCAATCTTAGATCTGTTCAAACTTGTTTACGTGTGTTGTTTACTCAGTCTCACGCAGGAGAGATACGTGTTGTTTCGTGCAATATACCTTACAGGAAAAGCTTATTTTGTGTTAGTTTAAATTCAGTAGTTGTGTTTTGAAGTAAAAACATTAGAAAATGCTAGTTTCTTCAAACTTGAACGTTAATTAACTTTGTTAACTCCAACGTGGTATGTATCTATAGCGTGCTATTGTCATATGATGCATTGTTTTAGACTGAGTGTGAGGATTTGTACCATAAAAGGTAAGTTCTTTATTTTGGAATTCAAAAAAAAAAACTCTCACTTCCGAAATTCTTTGTTTTTACAAATCCTTGAGGGGTTCTTGTAGTTTTTAACTTTATTTTTACTGTATGTAAATTAATTTTACAAAAATAGTACGGTTATTTTGTTCTAAAAGTTAATTCTTATCAATGCCACGAATTATTTAGACATTCTATTAACGTGCCTCCTTTAGGTACTGAATTTCTGAAAATAAGTTGACTCCAGCATTTTATAAAAATATAAAGGTGTTATTTTTTGTAAAATATAATAGGTATTTTGAAAGCATGTCTGAATAGCAAATAAATGTATGGTATTTTTTTATTGTTTATGTTTAGGATGTTCTGTTGAGACATTTTTATTTTTCATACATCGAAATTTGAGTAACTAAACATTTTTGGCTGAAATAGTTATTTATTTTGGGGAAGTTTTCTGCTTTAAACATCACAATTTGAATCGCTTTGCTCTTTTTTAGCAGAGTATGAGAAAAGTTTTTGTTTGATGAAATGCATGTTGGAAAATAGCTTTTATTTCTATTGGTACATATTTCATTGGTGAGCTGTTATAGTAATTTATCAATTTAAGCATTTTAAATACTTTCTAGTAATTGTTCTTTGTGTACAAAAACTTTCTAGTTTCTGGTATTTTTGAAGCGTATATCGTGATGTTTTTTGTTGTGATTTTATGTTGTTTTTATATATATTGTGTTCTGAAGTGCTTTGATCATGTTTTTTTATCTGATTTTTTCCTGTTGGCGCTAAAAAAACATCGCTAAGAATGATGTATGACATATGTCGTCATACATTGTTTTCTTGGCGATACTTTCTTGGCGCCAACAGGAAAAAGTCACCAAGGGTGGGGTATATCACATCAGTTCCGCTCTTTGTTTAATATGCTACTTTTATAATATTTAATGTAGTATAATACAAAGTCCAAAATTTGGAATCCTCAAGACTTCAGCATGCCCGAATTTTGAAACATTACTATTTTACATTGCATTCCCTCTTCAGTTTCTACAAGGTAAATGAAAACTCTTGTTACATGGGTGTGATTCATAGATCAAGTTGACTCCTAACAGTACTCAGTAAATGTAATATATAAAATGAAGAAAATAAAAATACAAGCTATTGAAAATCATTAAAAGAAAAGGAAACATGTGGGTAAGCTTTTTTAAGCAGACTTTAAAACTCGGAAACAGTGAAAAACTGGTTTTTTTTCCTCTCTCTCCTCTAAAAACATAGTAATTTATGACCTGGAAGAGCAGCGCTGAGAACTGTGGATGCTGCTTGTAAGAGTAAAGCTGGAGGGAGGGCAATAAATTTTGAAAGTTTTTTGAAGGAAAATTTATTACCCTCATAATTTCAAGAGGTTATAAAAGTCCAAAATTTTAATGTAAATAGAAGTTAAAAAAATATATGTATTTATAAATGATATCTATCAACACAATCAAAAAATTCTTTTTCTCCACTGCCAATGTCGGTAGATCTTTCTGCTAAAGTTGGTTCAAAGCAAATTCACATATTCTGTAATTATTCATATAGAATTCCAATTTTCCCTTAGGCTCTAACATTTAACATTTTTAATATTGTTCAAATTTAAATGAAACATTTTTAAAATCAAAAAGTGAAACATGAGATTGAGGCGTACCAGCTCAAATGTGTGTTTTAAATAGTCTTCAGTCAGAATTCAAATCAAACCATCTTCAAATTTTTCATTTAAAAAAATTGTGTGTTAAAATAATCACTTTATTATAATTTGTGTTTCTTCCTAGTGATATTTTTAAGAGACATTAAAACTTCTTTCAACCTTTACTCAAGTGTGCAATAAAAACATATTCTTGCTTGTTTAAAATTTGAAAAAATAAGCTTTTCAGTCCTGGAAGGAGTAACCCTCTCCATTATCCTCCTCATAAAACTCACTGGCTGCTTGAAATGAATGTGATTTCACTGATGTAAAGTGGTTTTAAAATTGTTAAAATGGTTGACATTCTGCAGATTCTAACAGATTAATAGACTCTGCTGATTTTTATTTTTTAGATAGAAAAAGAAAGTTTTATCTTTTAAAACGAACTTGGAAGAAAAAAAATTTTGAAAATAAGATAATAATGATTGAAAAAAGTCCAAATTTTCAAAATTTCCATATTTTAGGTGTCAAAAAATTTAAATTTCTATTGTACCAAAAAAAAGAGAAAGTTCTTGATGCATTAAGAGCACGAATAATCTAGTGCTGTTATTACACAAGTTTTGTGGTTACCTTTGAATCAAAGTAAATTAAAAAAAAATGTATATCAATCAAATTGTTAACACATATTTTAGTTATGCATTTGTAGTATATGAATTAGTTCTTAACTTAATCTCAGAAAGAATCCTGCAAAATGTTTTTAAAAATCCAGTATCAATGACCAATATTATTTAAAGAATGCAACAGCATGATTTTGTTTCTTAATTTTCTTGTAACGCAAAACTTTAATACAATCCTTGCCTGAACATAAAATGCACCGCCATCTCAGTCAATTCCAGCCGAGGACTGCAGTTTCGTGTTTATTAGCACTCATCAGCCTGGCACAGGAAGTGAATGAGCTGGAGAGAGCTGGCGGTGTATTTCATGTATTTCAGCCTTAGCCCTGGCTATAAGGCGGTAACTTACTGAATATAATCTTTGCGAATCTCTATGGTGAAGGAAATAAAGCCATCACTTTCTATGAGCACCTCAGGAGAGTAAGTCAAAGAAATAAAAATAATTATTAATCGCCTGCTTATATCTTCTGTTTTAAATTGTCCTGACAGTTAAAATTTAATGTTGGCAGTGTAACAACATATAAATGACTGATTAATATACATTCTGATTCACAACACAAAAAATTTATTTTCCTTACATTGCTATTCAACTTTTGCTCAATTGATCATACTTTCTTATTGTTTGTATGTAATTCAAAAATGTTTAAATGAAATATGTATGCTTTGTTAGAGCATGCTTACTTCAGTGCTGAAACTAGACCATTATTTATTACTAAATGGCAAGAATTTTATGTGTAGAATAACTTATTGCATGCATTTTATTATGAAGTTCATAAATATTTTTGTATTTTCAGGCCATAGTACAAAAAAGCAATTATTCCGAAACTAAGAAGCCATCTAAACCAAGAAAATTTAGGTTTACACTTAATAATGACAGATTATCAAGGGAGCAAAGATTATTTTATGAAGAAAATGGTTTTATTGTAATTCCAGGGCTTGTTCCATTTGATTGTCTTGAAACTTATAGGTAATTTTTATCTATATGTGTCTTCACATTATCTTCACTTTGTTATATTCTTATGAGCTATGTAACTAATGTGAAAACTGGTTTGGACTGTTAAATAGGGTGGACCGAAAAAACTTTTTTTGGAAATCTGTTTTTGGATAGTGCGGAAAAGTTGCTATATATACCCGTTATTACCCATAAAAAAATTCGCTAAATTTGTTTAATATTTAGCCGGCGCTATTTGACCTTGAAAAACTGAAAAAAACGACAAAAATGCACTTTTGTCAAAAAAAAAAAGAGGGGGGGGGGGGGCAAAAATAAAAGTTTGAAGCTAGTTTCAACAAACATTAGAAGTATCTGTCAGTGCATTAGTTGAAATCCTCAAAGATTTTTATACATTTCATAGAATATTTAGCTACGCTCCTTTAAGACTGAAACATTGGAAAAATGAAAAAAAAAATTAAAAGTAGTTTCGAAAGAAGTAAGTACTGAAATGTTACGCAATACGTTACCTAGAAAAAACAGTGAAAATTCAATCAATTTTATGCGACATTTGTACGCCAATTTTAAAAAATGCACACACTCAAATAAAAAATAGTTACATAAGATGCTGATTTTTTAATCTTTGGTTCCAGTAGTTTCTTCGGGATAATAAACGGCGCTCAACTACTTCTATTATTCCTAAGATTATTTTATAACTATTTTATATATATTTGACAAATAGAGCCCTTGAGTATTAAAAAAATGTGAATCCTCTGAAGTCCTTTGAACTGATTAATGAATTGAACGCAAGTATTCTTCTTTAAGAAATGCTGTAATTCTACACCTCCACAGCTGGGAGTTAAGCAATTAAAGGGGTCCTCTCTTGCGTCCAATGTCCACAATGAGTTGCCACTGAGGCATCTTATACTGGAATTGGACGGTTGCACAAAGTGGCCACATTCATATTCTGGAGCTATCGAACAACTTCTTAGAGATTGTAAAAAAATCCGGTGGTCAAATTTGATAAAATTGACTGCAATCTTCTGGTTTTGGACATGGAAGATATAAAAAATTTAAGTATTGAACAACAATATTTGTATAGAATCTGTCTTGCCGTAAAAGATGGTCAGTTGTCCTTCAAGCGTGGCTGACAGTAGCCCAGGCAAACTCAGTCAGTTGTGCGCGATGACTGACAACTGCAAACCATTTGTTGCATTTGTATATAGGCACTCCAACTCCATCAGAAAATCTTACAATACTTGTAAAGTATGTAATGTTAGTTTATGCTCCAATGTGGTTTGAAATAAAAATAACACCGAACTGCCAGTACGGCGCCCAACATTTTTGGAAAATGATTTCTCTTGGAGGCAGTTTCCAGACAACGTTAAGGAGATAATTTTCAAAGTTCTCTATGGTAATGCATATTTCGCTCATCCTGAACAGCTACTGTTGACAATGTTGTTTGACTCAAGAAAATACATTCAGGAATTAGCTGTTAGGCGCATTCTGAACTCTAGAAATAAGAAGACGAAGAGCTCGGATGGTGTACGATTTTTTGAGCGTCCTAAACTTAATTTTGAAGCCGTTCATTATGTTGATTTAGTTGATTGGGCAAACTGTGTTGTAACAGAGCCAACTCTTACAATGCATCTAAAAGACCAACAATGGAAAGAAATGTGCAAAGAACATTCTACAAAGTTTAATTTCGAGAAATTTCCCTGTCACACGCAAGCTGTGAAACGTTGTGTGAAACTAATAACCGAAGCTGCAATAAAAGTTCGTGGTGAAACTGCACAAGATGGATACATTCGTGCAAAACTTCATGCTAGGAAAGAACTTCCATCATTTGATAACAAGGGACCATATTATTCCAAAACATAATATTCATTTTGCATGAGGTATGATAAATCAAATTTGAAGATTTCTTTTTTAAAATTTTATTATCTATATATGTAATTCTAGAAAATGTATGATACTATTGCGTGATAATAATTACTATGATTAATAGTGCTATTTAATTAATTAGTCTATGATTTAATTTTGAAATATAATTTTCACATTGGTTTTTAAAGAAATTCAATATTTTTTCATTTTTCTCCAATTTTTGATGTCGGAAAGGAGCGGTTAAATGCTCATTAAAATCAATGAAACATTTTATGGGCTCGAACTGGCTCGTTATATAACATTTTCGGTGCATTCCAGCAAAATATTTGGAATTTAGTTTTTAAAAAAATTTTCGACAAAAATTCATTTTTCTCTTTTTTTACGGTTTTTCAATGTCAAATAGCGCCGGCTAGATATTTTTTAATATCCAAGAAATTTTTTGTGAGTGCTAACTAGCTCACTACGCAACTTTTGCGCGCTATCCAAAAATTGATTTCGAAAAAAAAAAATTTCAGCTTATTTCGGCCAACCCTACTGTTAAAGCCTATACAATATTATTTTTTGTGGTCTAGTAGGAGAACATAATGTTTCATTTATTGATTGTATTATTGAGATGAATAATCAATTTGTTATTTTCTCATCAAAAGTAATTATGTAGTAATCATAGGATTATGGGAATATAGGGTACAATAAACAATACATCTAGTTATATTTTCAAAAATGAAGTATCTTACTTCTTTTATTTCAGAATAATATTTTTCACTGCATCATACTAGTTTCAACTTCTTTTTTTGAATCCTTCAAAAAAAATAATAATAATAATACTGTTAGTGTAGACAGGAAAAAGGGGCACATCTGGACAGGGGCACTCATGAGCCACTCAATTTTAAGAACTTAATTTAATGTGAAAAATTATGCTTCAATAGCAGCAATATGATCTATTTTTGAAGAAAATTTGAAGCAACTGGCAATTAATTTTTCCCAGTTGTGTCAATCAAGTAGTTTTTAAATGCTTTTTTTGTTTAAATGCTAATTAATACATCTTTGAAAATTAATTAAAATGTAAATACAGGTAACTCTTGATAATTCAAGTCTCTAGGGACTGGCTAAAACTTTCGAGTTATTGGTAGTTTGAGTAATTGGAAATTCCCACAGCCTTCTTCAGACTTTGGGATCCAATGAAATTTTCAAGATAAAGGAATATTCTAGTTAAAGGCTTCAAGTTGTTAAGACTCTACTGTCAATAGTTGTTTAGTCAATATAGTAATTTATTAACAAAATTTGATCAATAAAATGTCTACTAGGCTAAGTTATACAAAATCATATATGTTGTCTTAGAGTTGTCCTAAAATTACTAAAATTTTAAATTTTGTCCTGAAATTACTGAAATTTCGAGTTTTGACCTGTTTGTGTTTTTTTTTTAAATGTTACATCACAAGTTACATTTCAAGTGGTCGGTATGAGAAGTCAACTTTTTTTTAAAGGTGCCTTGAACTATGGAATTCCTTCTAAAATGGGAATAAAGAAATTGTAAGAGAGGAAATTTTTGCTTTAGATGATAGAATCTTCCTTTTTTCTGTTTCTTGTAAAAAAAGAAAATATGCTTCTTGGATAAAGTCTAAAAAGCAGACATAGATACTACTTATACTTAAATGTAAATCTGGTCTAGATCAAGCATCATTTAATTTCAATTCCCATAAAAAAGTTTTCATAACCATTATCATTTTTCAGTGCTAGGCTTCTCAATTCATGCTAAACTACGTTTAACCAAAGTGAACCTAATTAACCTAAGTTAGTAGTAATAGAGTGAGTGGTATAACATGCAACACATATAGGGTTTTTTTTTCTGCATGAAGTGGCTGACATTGCTTTCTATTATAATTTTTATTAAGAAGGATAATTGAACCCCCTTTCTTCTTGAACCTTCTGAATATCACATTAATGAACTCCAGTGCTCAGACTCCACAAGTTGGGTCCATCATTAAACAGTTAAATGTTTAGAAAGGAAGTCCTATCTGCAATTTCCAAATGTTCATGTAGAGGTTAATATTGGAAAAGGACAGGTTTAGCCAGAATTTGAGATAGTGGTTTTTTGAAAATTTATACTAGATAAACGTTGAAAAAAAAAATACTTCATTTAATCTGTAATTGCAAGGATAATTTTTACATAGAGAGGTTTTTGAGATATGCACATTCAAGATAAACAAGTTTGAGAGATTTGAGTTATTATAAGTGACGTGTTAATATTTGAAGAGTGCATGGAAGAAATGCAAAATGTCAGTTTATAGTTAGAGTGCAGATTGACTGGGCAACATTGAGTGTAGAGTTGAATTTGTTTCTCTATTTAAACAGGTAATAAAGGCGAAAGATCAAAGCAAAAAATCACCCAAAAGTTGATTCTACAGTGAAAAAGGCTGGGGTTTTGAACTTTTAAGCCTGATTTTCTCACACTGGAAAGATTGATGTTTCGTCCATCTTCTCTGTGCTCTTCATTTTTAATTTATTGTTGTTATTCATGGTATTGAAATATTAAAGTGTATTTTTAAATGGTTTTTTTTTTGTTACGAACAAAATTTTCCTGAAAAGAATGTAAGAAGAAAGTCAATTGCTGTTTATGCTTGCGTTGCATTGTTGCGCATATTGTGTTACAATATGCGCAATAATCAGAACATATTTTAATTGTTCAAATTTTGCCATAATGTGCCAATGTGTCTTTAAACATTGGATATTTTAATCATGTAATACTGCTTTAGTCATTACATTGAGCAATATAAAATATACATTTACAAAGCATGTATTGTTTCTTATTTGGAACTATTTTCATGTTAATTTTTAATTTGTCTGCAACTTATTAAATTTGTTAATTGAATTTGTTTGAATTATTTGTGCACAATGATTGCATGTTTTATCTTTCTTTTTTAATATGTTTTAGAAAACGTTTTCAAGACATTTGTGATAACAAAGTGCATGTTCCTGGCCTGACGGTTATGAAAGATATTTCATATGCTAAGAACAATAAAAATGAACGT
The DNA here is from genome assembly GCF_026930045.1 of Uloborus diversus. NCBI lineage: Eukaryota > Metazoa > Arthropoda > Arachnida > Araneae > Uloboridae > Uloborus > Uloborus diversus. The sequence goes on from NC_072740.1 coordinate 17,378,807, forward strand.
GTAATTAATAAGATACAAGATCTTATTTATGATGACGTTTTGTTTGAATACTGCAGACTTCCTCAAGTAAGTAACCTTCTGAAATACAATATAAGGTTCCCAACATTTTGTCCGTTCTCTTTGAAATGCAATATTTACATAATTGATTTTAATCAATTAACTTTTTAATTGAAAAAAAAATAAATTGACTCAGAATGCTTTTGGGTAGAAAATGCTCAAGATGATTCAGCAATTAGAAGAGATACGAACAATAACAGTGTCCTTGTAATTTCATCAATATTATTTGCTAGTCAATATGATTTCAAGTGTGTTAAGGTACGCAATTCATTTAAAAGTCTCTGGCCATGGCATCCATTGAGGGAATTGCTGCTGACTGCGATTCAAAGACTGCATTCTCTGACTTGCTATCAATTTCGAGTTAGCTGGGGAGTGTCTAACTGCAGGAATGTGATCTTCAGTAATACCTCCAGCTTCTCATTCAGTGCCGATGAGAACTAGATATTGTCGCCTCAGAGCAACAGTAAGATATCTTAGTGTTATTTCTAGGATTAGATATCTTACTGTAGCTCTGAGGCGACGATATGTAGAAACAGACAGTGTGAACATTCCAGTCCAACATCGTTCAGTGAACTGCGCACTGCTATAACATCTGATGTGACAATTTAGGGAGCTTTGGCAGTGAATTAACTTTAAACGTGCTGCAAAGCTCTCTTATGGCTTAGAGGTGTAGTGGTGTACCATGTTGTTATACTAAAGCAATTTATGTTTCTAAAATTGATTATATGGCTATATAAATAGTATTCAATCATTTAATTATGGAATCATGAAGCATAAACCAAAATATTAAAATGATTCAAAACATTTTGTTGGAAAAGAAAAGATCTTTTACTTGCAACAAAAAAAAATCTAAATTTTGTGTGATAACTTTTTATGCAATGAGAGGTGTTATTTTGTGTGGCATGCTATTAGAGCAGATTTTAACCCTTCTCTGGGAGTCATAAAACTTAAGTCAAAAACATTGTCATTTAAGCTCCACTTTCTTGTCAGGTCTAGGTCACTATCAACTTCACAGTTCATAAACATTTCCTAAATTTATATGAATGTTATGTATTTTTAGAAAAGTTTGAATATTTAAAGCAACAATTTTCTACGTGCAGCATCTTAGTAACTGCATGCTTTCAAGTTGAAGTAAATAATTAAGTATAAAACTTTTTATTTACTTTGAGACATTGCTAATTTTTATTTCCTATTTCTTATATTTGTATACACTAAATTTACATACTTTCGAGGAAACAATTTGAAACTAATGATAGTATAATTCTGATTTTTCTATGTTAAAGAAGATCACCTTTTTGTAACATTGTTCAAAAAGTCAATGAAAAGCATTCCTTTACTAGAAAAAGGTCGGTAGAATACTGATTCAAATTCTTTTCCAATAAGTGTTGGTGGTGTAAATATTTGATGGAAGTTAGAAACTTGGATTTTAGAATTATTAAGGAATTTAAAATTTAGAAATCCTGAATGTCTGAAAAAAGTGGGTTTTATACTGCACTAATCTATGTTCTGCAGTGTGAAGGTATAAGATCTATGAATGCATTTAGACTTATTACTTATTTTATACTTCTAAATATGGAATCCTTCTTTCTGCTGGAATCAGAGCTTAAACTTACTAGTGCCAAGAAATTCAAAACTGCTTTTCAATGAATGTTTCATATTTTTTGATAGTAAATGTGATTCATATCTATTCATTTAATATATTTTTCATGCTTTTTAATTCATTCTCTCATTTTCTAATTTTATAAACACTAAATACATTTCAGATTCTCGATTATGTGGAATGCTTTTGTGGCCCAAATATCAAGGCTGTGCATACTATGTTAATTAATAAGCCTCCTGATGCAGGTATAATTTTTGTTTTATTAAAACTTATTTTTCAATTGAGAAAAACACTAGTTTTATTTATCGGAGTTTTTTTTATTAAAAAATGTTTAAATACTGAAATAACTAATTATTCATTTTCATATAGTGGTGGACAAAAAAACTGCGTCACTTGTGGAAATGTGTAGATGTGTACTAAGGTTTTTTCATGTGTATTTTTTAGTATTAATGGAATTTTTTTGATTAAATTCAGTTGTAGGATTTATCTAATTTTGTTTGAAATAAATTCTTCACTCTTAATTATTCCAAAAAATGAAAAAAAAAAAGATGAATAACGTATATTTTAAGAGAAGGTGAAACAAAGCAATTGATGCACAAATTCTATGAAATTTGCACATAACTGTAATCATATGACATATCACTTAAAATGTTTACATCCATGAGCAGCATTTTGATATTTAGTTGATCCTCCACAATATGTGAAGAGAGCCTTGCAATGATCCCACATAGAAGGTATCAGATTCAGAATGTACAGTGCAGAACCTTTTATCCGGGAACCAAAAAACCGGGAAACCAGAAAACCGGCAACCTTTGCCGATTTTCCCGCCATTTTTTAAAAATACGCATTTCTGGCAATTTTTGAAAAATTAAGATTTTTTTTTTTTGAAATACCTAAAAGAAAATGAGCGGTTTCTTAATAAATACCATATTACTCATCTATAACTCAGGAAAATGTTTACAAAAATGAACTTCAAAGGGTTGTCTTTAACGCAGGGGAAAATTTCCGGAATATTTTCTTGAACTAAAAAGTACACTCGTAAGTCTGAAATTTTTGTGTTTTATTCCAACTGAAAACTGAAGAAATGAATATTGTCACATTGTAATGCAATATTTTATTGAATGGCCTTTAATTAAAACCGTTTAGAGCGCAAGTGACGTCGCAAAAGCGCGTGAAACGCCGCGATTCTCGAATTTTCCAGTTAGTTGATGGTGGAATCTAGAAATCGTTTAACGCAAGACTGTAATAAGGCTGCAGGAACTCATAAATTAAATTTCAATTGATATTAACTTAATGGCAAAAGCAATAGTTATCAATAATCGCTAACGCCAAACCTTTACAAAAAAGTGAAAAAAAAAAAAGCATTCATGAAAACAAATTTTCTCATACACTATAGTAGAAGAATCGCACATTTACGTTCAAAAACTTATTTCTTGCCCTTCCCTTCATTCTCTTTCATTTTAAAGCATCGAAAACTGGTGTTTTTCGAAACTGGTGCTTTTCAAAATGAATGTGAGGTTCTCAGGTTTTATTAAATAACTTAAGGTTTTTGGTGTTTAAATTATTCTTTCACTAGTAGTTTTTAATGTTACGATATTGAAAAGCATTTCATAACTGTTTTCTTCTTATTTTAATACGTATTACTATTTATTGTAGTAATTTAAATTTTATAAACAATCGGTCAAGAGCTCTTTTTAGCGATCCAGAAAACCGGGAAATTCAGATATCCGGGATAGCTATGGTCCCGAACTTCCCGGATAATTGGTTCTCTACTGTACTGCTGACTAATTCCATGGAAATGGAGCATAATAATGCTTGCAGGCTTACCTTGGTAGCAAGCTTCTTAGTAGTAATTTTGTACCACGTATATGCCCAAAAAAAACTTTCAGGGCTATTTCCTGTCCACTCCAAAACTTTTATACTGAATTTTCTCATATAGAACTGCATCTCAAGTTGAGAAAATTGGGTAAAATTACCTTTCCGATTTCTGTAATATTTTGGAGATGAAAATTAGTGAATTAGAGGCTACAAAATCATTCATGTTTAACTTGAATTTGACGTAGTAATATTGTTGTATGAGAGTGAAGAGTCCTATTGAAAAATGCAACTGTCAACATGATTCGGCAATGCTTGAAATTTACAACTTGAATAATGAATGCATCTTTGATTCCCAGGTTGTGCACAATCCCTTCAGTGGGTTAATAAAATGAGAACCGAGTGTGCTTGGGAACAAAACCTGAAGCGTCCTAAATCTGAAGGTAGAATAAATACTAAAGAAAAGAGCTGTGATTAGTATTAAACATTTTGTAACTAAGCGAAGAGTTGAGTCAATATAAGAAGATGGATTTGAATTTAAGAATAAACTGGGATTCCAACAAAAGCCTTTTTTCCAGAGAAAATTCAAAACCTAGAATGGAGATTGAGATGTTATCAAAACTATGAACTTGAAAGTGCTGAAGTTCTTTATCTTCTTTGTCTTTAAAGACAGGGATATCATGGCGATGATTATTGATTCGTAAATTAAGCAAGTTGCTAGTTTTGCCTTGTCTGCTTGCTATTTAATTTGTGTTCATATAATATTTACCTGACTTACTTGTTTGGCTACTTTGCGCATCTTTGGGCTTGTGGTTTATTCTTATTTTAATTTTCCTCCATAATGTGATTTATATATTATTGTTTCAAAAAAGTTACGTGCTCTGTAAGATGTTCATAAAGAAAGCACTTAATTTTGAAAAAAAGAAAACAAAAAATTGATTTAAAAAGAAGACAATGTTGTTTTTTTCTTTAAATGTCATGCTTCAAATATTTGTCTCTTTAAGCATTTTGATCTTAACTATTCATATTTTATTTTAATTACATGCTTTGAGAAACTAAACTAATGGTTTGAAAAGTTTTGGCAAGCTTGAAAGAACTTATTGATATTCAATTAACTCTTATACATTTTTAACGTAACATTTAAATGAGCTTAAGGTAAGAGAAACTTTTAAAATGTTCTTGAAGTGATTATTCTGTTTGTTGATTTTTATTGGGTTGATTTGTGCCTTTGTGTTTCATAATTTGCTTGTCAAAACAACTCATGCCAGAGATACATGATATATCGATATCTGTACTGGTTTGTACCATTTTTATTTTTTCTATTTTAGGTTCATTATCTTCTCGTCACCCTCTCCATCAAGATTTACATTATTTCCCATTCAGACCTGCAGATAGAATTGTATGTGCATGGACTGCCATGGAAAGAGTGAATCGCGCTAATGGATGTTTAGTTGCTATTCCAGGGACACATCAAGGTGAACTGTTGCAACATGACTATCCTGACTGGGAGGTAAGCAAAGCTAAAGTACAAAGTTTTATGAAATTGAAAATATTTTGAGGGAAATCCTGTTACAAAAAAGTTGAAGGAACTGCAAATTCTATTCTTTAGAATGAGAATTTCATTGTAATGAAATTCCAACTATGTAATGGAAAGTAAATTTGGACTGAAAATTTATTTTACTATAGCGGACATTTCATTGTATTGATATTTGCTGTGATGGGATTCCCCTGTTCTGTAAAAGAACTCTGTATAAAAAACAATGCAGTGAAGTATGTTTGCTTAAATCAGCCTCAGTTATTTCTTGAAAACAATATCAGAAACATTTTTATAAGTATTTTTTTTTTCTTGCTTTAATTTTACATTATTAAGATTTTCATCCTAACGAAAAGTGTTCCAGACAATAGAGCCCATATGACTTTTCCAAATTACTATTTTGTAAGGAAATAAATTTGAATAATAGGGCATTCTCACAAAAACAGTCATTTTGAGCTAATAAAAGTAGATTAAATAAAAATGGATGAAAACTAGTGAAGTATTTTCTATGAATAAACATATGCAATTGCAGTTATATATATAATTATAAAATAAGTGAAGAATATTGAAAAGACCAAACCAAAAGCCCATAGATGTGCAACGCAGCAAAACTAAAAAGCCAAGTAAATATATAAAGTATACAAGCCAAATAACAAGTTTTAAACATTTTAAGAAAAATAATGATGGGGGAAAAAGGAAAATACAAGCAGCAATTAATAGCAAAAAGTCGAAAGGTTGAATCCACAGGTCATCAGCTGTGAAGGATTCAAAAAATATGATCAAAGATCAAAAAATAAACTACAAAGAGAGTGTTTAAGCCCCAGTATATGCAATACAGAGTAACATTGGGCTAAATACACCACATGTTAAACAATAAACAAGAACTTAAACCTAAAATTAAAAGCAGGGGGTTTCGCCTCGACTAATTAGGATAAAACGAGTTCCGATAAATAGCCTTAAACAGGACAGCACCTGCCAATAACTTAAATCATCTTACCTTAAGATCTGAAGAGACCAAACCCAATCCTGTATTCAGCAGATCGATATTCAGTTCAATTATAAACATTAAAGTGAAAATTAATTAAAATGTCCGTATCCGAAGTAATCAGCATAAGGTTGGTAGATTTTTGTGCAATAAATTTCTTAGCTCTATCTGTCCTCGTTCTTTTTTACTTCAAAATGGGCCTTACTTTAAAAACATGCCTGGTATATACTTATTTATTTATTATTCCTTTCACACGTGTCTCAAATACTAATTGTTTAAGCATATTTAATTTTTTAATATTGTGTTTTAGTTTGTTTTAGTAGAATAAGGAGTCATGTCATACAATAAATTCTCACCTCCGTTACCTAAACACAAAATGCCATTCCTCATTAACACATGGCTGTAGTGACATCAAATTCTATTTTCCAATATACAAGGGAGCCCCCCCCCCCTCCCTTTTTTTTTTTTTTTTTACTTTCAGCCATAAAGAAGTTGGAAGATTTATGTTGAAATACATGAAGACAAATTATGTTTTAAAAACCAAGTGTGGTTACTGTGACTTTTCACCTCCATGAACTTGAATTTCAGGGATGTAATTTAATGTAAAAAAATAAGTGAACATGCTTTCAAATGCTTAACATAGTGCAGATTGTAGCAACAAAGAAACAAAATATTTCCTTGAAAAATGTGTCTATTAGGCCTATAATAATGGAAAATTCCTCACCTCTGTGACAGTCAATGTCATTATTTCTTAAAGTGAAAATAACTGATGGAGGGGAAATAAATCAATCTTAGGCATTAGTCAAAATTATAACTTGTCAGAATATTCTTAAATTTGCTAAATACTATTTTTAACACACATTTGAACTAAAAGAATAACTAATTAAGACATGCTTTAATTAGGAGAGCTTAATATTAGATTCTCACTAATCATTAAAAGAACTCATTGTTTGCCCAATTAACAAAATTACTACTTTGATATTAAGTTGGCCTCGATTTTCAAACGTTAAAAGTTTTCTTTTTTTTTTATTTCCGTGAACAAGGCGTTATTTTATTATTATATTTTTTTATTTATAGGTAAAAATAATTGGAACTTAGCTCCCTTTCAACCGGCTCCCCTGCCACCTATGCCTTGTGTTTTCAATTTTTGACAAAATTTATTTCTGTGTTTATTCAGTATTTTAGGGTAATGGTAATGCAGCTTATATCATTGATTTCTTTCTTCCAAATTTCCTTTTTATACACTGTATTTGATTTTAACATACAATCATTTTGCTTAATGTGCACTTAATCCTTAAATTATTCCAGTTTATTTTCTTGTATTATATTTGTTAGGGAGGTGTAAATAAAATGTACCATGGTGTTTCAAACTTGGAGCAAGAAAAAATGTCTAGACGTGTCTACTTGGAAATGGAAGCCGGTGATACTGTATTTTTTCATCCTGTTCTTATTCATGGATCTGGAGCAAATAAAACAAATGGGTTTAGAAAAGTAAGTCTTATGTTCGTATTATTTATTTTTCACTTAAAGTGGTTTATGCATTAAAAATATTTTCAAATTAATTTTATATTGAACACAGTTGCACTCTTGTACTTTAAACTCCTCTCTTGAGTTAACATTTCTTTCTTTTTTTTTTTCAAATCTTTTTCAGCTAAAAAATCGATGGTTAGTCACATTTTGAAACAAAAATGATTGATACCTAGATTTCCAACCCTAGGTGTCGAATTTGATGCCTAAAGTTTTTGGATCTGATTGAAGTTTTTCTTTCCTGACTCATTAGGCCTAAGATTTATTATTGGCCCAAAGGATAAATTTGCAAAAGTGATTTTCAAATACAAACAATTTCGTCTCTAAAAAATCATTTTCTTTTGTATATTTTACAAATATGCTATTGGCAGTGTGTAACATACAGCAGGGCATATTAACAGTGTGTTTAAAAAGAAAGTTTATATTTGGATATGTATTTGATTCATTTAAAATTGCACCTAGGTTGTTCGTTTTAATGCCTAAAAACTTATGCTAGTGGCCAATGTTAACACTAGCATGCAGGATTGTACAATTCTCACAACTTTCTCTGAAATCTCACTCAAAAATAACCCCTATGTGGGCTGTTCCTGCTGATCACCATTAGCGGACGTCACAAAAATTGCGAAATTTCACATCTCAGATTTTTACATTTTTCATATTTCTTTAAAGAAGGTAGCCAATGTAAATGAAATGGCTTACGATAATTTTGAACTTCCATTTTAAAGAGAGGAATATAGAAATTTAGCCGCAAGGAAAGGAATAACAGATTTCAAATAGCTTTATCCTTTGGATATACTGAATGGCTTTTGGAACGGTGTTTATCTTTTTTTTAGTTGCACCAAACAAAACGTATTATTTAACCCATTTTGTGTCGAAACTGTACCAAAATGCTTTTGTTGATAAAGTCAAAATTTTCAGATTTTTTTTTTCTTTTGAAGATTTGACATTGATACATTTTTTATAACAATTAAGAGCATTTCATTAGGCCACCACTTTGTAAATGATTGATTTAAAAGTAGAATCTTGCTTATGTATTGGAAATTAAGATATTTTTATGAAAATTTTTCTTTAAAAACTTAGTTGATATTGCTCAAATACTAAGATGCTTATTTATTCTAGCCTATTATTATTTAATGGAATGTTCTTAATCGATGTTATGCTTATTACATAAATTTTAAGCTTATGATATGCAAATATTTTGTTCAAATAAATATTTATCTAAAAAGTTCAAACAATTTATAACACTATACTTCCACTTTTCAGTTTCAAAAATGCCACTTAAAATTTTGTTCAGAGAGGAGATATCACCTTACTTTTTTCCCTAGTTTTAACCCTGCTATGTGCCGTTATTAGATGTAAATTCTTATTTCTAACACTGCTTATGATGCAGCTAGAATAATATTTTAAAATGTGTCATCCCTTAACAACTTTGTTAATGCATATAATATTAGCTCATTCTTTGAGCTATTGATACTGAGTGGTCACTGAATCAGGAAACAAAAAAAGAAAAATTCCAATGGATAATTAGAGTGTAGTTTTCAAGACTAATGTTGCATGAAGTAAACAAATCTATAATTTTTGGACTTTAGACACAAAAAAGTAAAAAATGTCACACAGAGTTGAAAATAAAACTAAAGCAACTGTAAAAATGCCTTTTAATAGGATTTTGCATATTTTCTTTTTCCTAAAATATTTATTTTGAAAAAAATTCGACTTGCACTTTTTTGTAGTCATTCAAATTAATTCTTTCTATTTTCATTACTTTTATGCCAGTAAAATTCTAGCATTCTCTGCTTGTTGTAAAATGATCATTAATACTCAATTGCTATCAATAGTTTGCAATTATTTAACTGGATAGATTTAATATAGTATTCAACCAGTTTTAACAAAATACACAGTTTCTAAAACTAAATGTTTGAAAGTGTTTAAATGCTTTTCTCCTGTTTCTGTGTGAAATAAGTTTTTTTTTTTTTGTTTTTTTATATTTAATTCATATTATTTCAATGAATTGTCCTAATCATGATCTTTTGTGTGAAATCTTCATATGATAAGAACTATTGAAATTTGTACATGCAGTATACCAGACAGCCTAACTATCACATCCAGAGACTGCAGTTTCATTTGCAGTTGATTGTTAGAATTTGTCAGTCTGGAATAGTGAACAACTGAGCTGGAGGCAAATGTCATCTCATTGAAGCTGAGAGCGTCAACAAACTGGTAGATAAAGTAAATTTATCTCACCAGCGAGAGTTCACAACATGGTGCAGTTCAACTCTTAAATTGAAGGCAAAACTTGGGTACTCAGCAGTTAGTTACCACCTCTAATTTAACTAACTGTTTTTTATTTTATATAATAACTGCTATTGATAAATTTACGTTATCTACCAGTTTGTTGTCACTCTCGGCTACATTTAATGAGAGAACTTCTGCCTTCAGCTACTTTATTCACTATTCCAAACTGTTGAGCTCTAATGATAACTAAACTGCAGTCTCTGAATGTGATAACCGGTCTGTCTGTCTGGTATATTGCATGCAGTTCTGTCTTAGACCTGGCTTAGGAGCTGTAACTTACTTCTAAATATTGAAAGTTGGTAATTTGCTCTTAAAAGAAGGTTTTAAATGGTTGTAACCAGAAATATAGGTTTTTTTTTTTTTTTTTCAAGGAATGAAAATGCTCCTTCATAGTTTTTAGAGGAAGATTCATTTGTAGTGAAATTCATTTTTGTAAATGAAATGTGCAAAAACAGTAGTATTTAAAGTATCAAACGTTAAAATACGCTTGATTACATTTTTCAGCCATAGTATCAGTTTTCAGTGCTTGAAATCCACTTGTAGAAGCGTTAAAGATGTTTCTGGCTGTAACTTTTTCCTGCAATTATGTTATGTTTGATTTTCTTGTTGTTTAAAAGTTTTCTACTTGAAAAAGAAAATGCTAAAAGTTATTTAATTCAACTTTCTCCTTCTCCAAGCAGTGAAAATCAATGTTGTGTTGTCAGCAATGTTTTTTTTTTCTTTTTTCAAAATATTTCATTTAAACTGTTACCCAAATTGATAATAAACTTGCTATTTAGTATCCCTATGTCTATCTGGTCTTATGTTTCTTAATGAAACATTATATGCATCTGTATAATGTTACATTGTAAAAATATATTTTTCCTTGAGCATGCTCTATCAAAATGAGTAATTTAAAGAGTTATCATTTTTGTGCCTTCAGGCCATATCTTGCCATTATGCAGCCTGTGAATGTGACTACATTGACGTTAAAGGGACATCTCAACAAAATATTGAGAAGGAAATTCTTGAAGTAGCTAAAAAGAAAGGGGCTGAGCTAGATGATTTGAAGGTACTAGTTTCCTTATTGTTTGTTATTTATTTTGATTTTTACAAACATGTTGATTTTAATTGTTCTGTTAGTAAATATCTCAATATTACCTCTTCTCTTTAAACACCTCGATTGACTTCATTGCTTGCCAACTCTTATGGATTTGGCATAACATTTTCACATTACACTTTAACACATTAGTCCTACAATTTAATGCTTTTCCAAATCTAACTGCATCCACCTCTGTTAAACTTACCAGCTTTTATTCACTATGTTATTTTACTTCTTGAACATCATTAATTTTATATTTACCATTATTTTTAACTCTTCATACATTTTATACTTTGTAATAAGGGACTTGCACGCTTGTCATTTTGCCTCTCCCACTTCAATCTAGTAGCATCTGAATTTATTGTAGTCAGTAGAATACAACTTATAAAAATGTGAATTAATTTTTACCAATGTATAAAAAAAAAATTCTAAAATATTCATAAATCTAGGATATTGTAAAAGCTTTATAAACCTTATGTTTGATTTTTGAGAATGAAATTGGTCAAAAACCAACTCAAAATTCAGACTTTTTGTTTCATTATTTTTAACCTTTCTTGAATCAAGGAAAATTATATCATTTGATTGAATAAGTAAAAATATTAACCATTACTAAAAGTTGACAATTATAGAATGCTATCAAATTGATGTATTTAAGGCTGATGTGAGTACTCTGAATTTATTTCTGCTGTCAAAAAAAGAAGGGATTCTTTTAAAAATCTTTTAATGAGTATTTTAATTTGAATGCGACCCCTTGGGTGCTGCAAAGGCGGAATGTGGGAGAAATTTCTGGCTGTGCTAGTGTGGCCCTTTATCAAAAATGTATTGAAATAAGTAAAAATAAGACTTTAAAAATGTTGCTATGCAAAATATTTGTTTCCCTTGTTCTTATAATAGTCAAGTAATGACTTTTTCCTGAACAGTATACAATTATTCAATGCAATTTTTACAAAAATAGCACAAATGTTCATGAAGTTTAAAGCTTTTCTTTAAAAAAAGCCAAACTTTTTTCTTTTTGCAAGTTTTTAGTTTAACATATTTCACCAAATTTTACCTTACTTTCAGAAAAATTGATATCATAAAAAAAACATATATTACGTGGAAATTTGTAATTGAACCTGCTCATTATATGATAAAACTTAAACTGTAAGAGAATAATTCTTCATTGGGTATGGGTGAATGAAAGCAATTATCATCTTTCATAAATTTATAGCAAAGTACATGGTAACTTATAAAAGAATTCAATTGAATATAGTAAGAATATTTTTTAAATATTGATTTTTGTGGGCTATGTTTATTTATTTTTTAATGTACTGAATTGCTCTCAAACTATTCACAATTTCTGACTGTCCTTAAACTTTGTTATGCTATGATTTGAGAATTCATGAGCAATCCCTTTCCATTCATCTTCTTGAATAATTGAAATACAGTCACTAGATCGTCAGTATTTTTATGAACATTCATGATACAGTCAACTCTCAATAACTTGAAGTCCCAAGAGAGCGGATAAAACGTTTGAGTTATCGATAGTTCAAGTTATGGGAAGTTTCCACAGCAGTCTCAAGAGTTTGGGACTCGAAGAAAACTTCGAGATGAAGGAATATTCGAGTTATCGAGATTTGACAGTATTCAACTGGGTTTTTTTATGTGTTGTCATTTAACAATGGCCTAGAATGATAACCACATAACTCAAAAAATGCAACCCTTGCAGGAGAAGCAAAAAACGTACCATTTATTCAAAAGTAATAAAAGTAATAGTATAAATATAAAAAATAAGTCAGTACCTATGTTTGTTAAATGTTAAAAATACCTTCAAATCTTAAAACGTTTGTTTTTTTCTTTGTAAATTGGGGTCAAGGTTATTCTAAACCATCAATAAACTAGACTATAATTTTGTGAAAGATAAAAATTACCATCTTTCATGCATGTGCTGTAATCTTCTGTATGAAAATGTTTTATTTCTTTATACAAAATGTGTTGTACTTATTAGATTTTTGTTACACATGCGTGGTTATTTATTTTATTTTCAGTATGTTTTCCAAATCAGAGGACGTCTGATTCGAGGAGAAGAAGTTACTTTGTGATCAATCAATTTGCATCATCTTCAAGACATGAAATATCCTTCTGGAAAAGATAATTACCACTCACATTAAAACTAAGACATTTCTGCTTGTGCCATGACTTGTAAATGCCATTTATATTTTATTTAGTTAAGATCTTCTCAATAATTTTTACTCTTTGCAAAATTTAATTATCCAAACAGTTTTACTTTTATAATTCTCTGACTTGCCTTTTTTTTTAGTATTTTATTGCCTTTTAACCACCTAGCAAATTATTTCAAAATATTTCATCCATTCAACAATGTGATTCTAGAACTAGAACAGAGGCTAATTTTACATGGTTGTAAACCACAGGCTTCCATTCTATACGTCATGACTAAATAAGGTCTCAGAACATTCCTTAGACATAGTTCCTTTGACTATGTCCAATTTTTATTTCTTACTGTCCAATCAGAAACTACTATTTTTAATACATATGAGAAAATATTTATTTGAAAACAAGTTTGGTTCATACTAAACTTTGTGCTATGTTTTTATGATATTAAAAAAGTTGATATTTCTCCTGTATTTATTTTTATTGAGAAAATTGTGACAATATTTTATACAAAAGTTAATTTATCTAGAAATATAAAATTTTAGGCTTCAGATAAATTTTATCTCCTATTATTTTATTCAATTTCCTGTAATGGAATTTAAAAATTTGAGACTTATCATTAAATTTTAAGAAGCAAATGTGTGTAGTTTGTATTAAATACATGCAAAACTTATCTTCAGTATTTTGGTGCAAATATATTGCAAATATTACTTTTCCATACTTTCTTCAATCACTGGTTTAACTTTTATATTCATATCACATGCATTGTTACCCTGTGAAAAATGTGCTTGTCTTTACATGTATTTCATATATCACAGGATATTTAAAATAGCTATACAGCTATTTTATGTTGTATGCTACGGTTTTAAATGAAAGTTTTAAATCTTTACTTTTACTTATTCTTTGTGGGCAATGTTTTTAATGTTTACCAGCAATTGGTGTCAACTAAATTAAAAAAAGTTGAGGACACTTGAATTAAGTAAGTTTAAAAACTATTTTGATCAGTCAATGTTGAAAAATTCTGAAATAATTTATTTAAAGAGCTTCATATACTTTATTAAGTTATGTTTATGCATGTTATTTGTTTCAATGTATGATGGAATAGTTCAAAAAACATTGATTTAAAGAAAAAATGCTACTTAATTTTTACTAAAAAGCTACTTAAATCTGCTTTCAGAAGAGCTTTTTTTTTTTCCTTTTTTAAATAAATTATTCATTAAAATATGAGGCCCTATAATCTGTTAAATGGCATCAAAAAAGATGTATAATCTACAGTAATAAAACATTCTTCCAAAAGACAAAGCATTGACTTTCAAACAAAATTTTCCAAAATAAATTTCATAGATACTGTATTCAGTGTATGCTAAGAAATCTCCATTTCCATCATTATTAAAAGATTTTGGTGATATGACTCTTAAATTTAGAAAAAATAATTTGTACGATTTTGCTATGTTTATAAACTTCTATTTTCCTTATATTCATTACATGACAAGATGTTTCATTGCAGATATGATTATTTAAGAAAATTTATTCATGTTTATAATTCTGATTGTTACTGTATGAAACAGTTATTTTGTATTAATGAAAATGCCACAAAGAAAGTTTATATGTTATTAAATAAGATATTTTATTATAGATTGAAGTAATTTGATTCTCAGTTGCAATTGTTTAAATACACCTTTTAATAAACTAGAAATATCTGAAATCCAATCTTGTTTTTATGAATACATACATCAAAGTGAGTAACACTGATAAATAATCCCAGTAATCATAATTATAGAAGTTATGAAAATCGTATGCTTTCTAGGTTATTGTTACACCCATGATTATACCAAGAATTACTCCTACGGTAACAACTCCTAAGATGATCCACAAAACTATTAAGTGTCCTTTACAGCAAACTTGTTCAACACTGTATGAATCTATTGGTTCCTTTACTGGGTATCCATTTCCATTTGCACGATGCAAGGTCATACCTTTATTGAAAGGATCTCGCATTGGAATGGGCTCTACAATAACAGGCATTCCCAAAGGATGATGAGGTGGTCTCATCATCGGATTTATCATGTGTGGCTGTAAAAACTGTGGCATATCGGGATGAAATTGAAAGTGTGGTGCAGGATGGCCATTTATAATGGAATGTTTGGAGCCGTGAAAATGTTTTTTGTCAAGACCACTAATACTCAAAGGTCCTCCTATTGAGGGTGCTCGAATGTCAAATAAAGAACCATGTCTTCTCATTGGCCCGTGATTGCCACCATGAATTGGGCAGGGATCTTGAGCTTCCATTGCAGCTGCAAAAGCCAGTGATGGTACACTTCGTGTAGATCTCAAAGTGCCTGTTGAAGCATTGGCAGAATTTCGATATGGCCCATGGTAATAATTATCAACTGGTGTAGTACGGTGAGTATAAGAATCCATTCTATCACTTCTGGCAGATGAAAAATGATCTAGTCTGTCATTGCGAATGGTAGCATAGTGATCTAGACGATCTTCATGTCTTTCGACATTGCTATGGCGACTAAGTGGTCTGTAGTGCTGTCTTACAATGGGAATTTCTTCCCGATCATCTGATGATGATGAAGTGACTGAAGGTGAAGAAGCTCTTCTTGCATATGGGTTATTGAAAGTCATTTCACGATGACGCCAAGCCATTGGTATTCGTGGATCTGTAGTTTCAGACTGCCTCGACCCAGATGTTTTCCGTAAGCTGTCCATTTTATCTAAACCTGTGAATAAATGTTTCTTTCATTAAAATTTAAAAAGAAACTTGAATTTACAGTATTAAGTGTTAAATTTGAAAACTATTTCAGTAAAAAATAATAATGAAAGTAGTTTTATTTATTAATAATCAGGATCAAAAATTCTTTTGTATTACAAATATCATAGAAATTGTTACAGAAATTAGCAAAAAATCTTACTAAACAGCAATAAGTTCTGAATGATATTCTTACCACAGTTCACTTCTTAATGGCAATTTTTTTCCAAAACTCCCTCATTCATAATCATGCATTTTATATTGCCTTTCTTTAAATTCATAATCATCACAATTATATAATTAAACAATGGAAAACTAATGAAAATAATTATAATATCGTTTTCCCCCTGAGATATTGTGGTGAACATTTTTAAACAACTGAGCTGGAATTCTTTAAACTACTACAACAGTAACCCAACTCAACACAGCGCTAATAAGTTTCCCTATTACCAGAACAAGAGGTAAACATTGACAATGGCATAGCTCAACTTATCAGAGCCACACCATTTTTTAATAGGAGCTTGCTAAACCAAATCACTATTTACAATAGTTACTGACATAAATAAGGGTAGCATACATTGATGACTTGTTTGCATTGTATGATAAACTTCACTTGGGGGTATAATGGCTGAAAATAAGCTGTCTCCAAAAGTTTCCTGCATTTTTACTTATATTAACTCTTCTGTTTTTTGTAAAAATACAGTACTTAAAAGAAATACCTAAGTCTCCTAGACTGTAAAATAAGCTTAAAGTTCATGCCATGTCAAGTGGTCAAAATTTAGACGAAGGCCCCACTCAACCATCTACAGGTTTGATAAAAAATTTGTAGGATGTACGGATAGATATCTTTAACACATGGACCACTTCACAATTATTTCCCATACCCCCAAATTATGTTCCATAACATCTTCCTAAGTTGGCAAATCATAGCAACTGAACTGTAGTGGAGCATCAAAGACTGGACAAGGCAAAACAAGCTGCTCCTACTTGATTTTTTAATGCAAATAATTGCTGAAATGCAGGTTGTGTGCTTACCTGGATAATCGGCAAAAGTCATGGATTTCAACAACGATCGAAAATGGTCATAAAGATCATGATTTTCAGAAAAAATGCTCAAAAATTATGGAAATTGACAACTCATTATGGATTTTGAGCTCAAAAATATGTGCATTTATTGAATTGTACAGATTAGGTGCAAAATTTAGGCGCTTTATCTGTTTCTTACGCTTTTACGCAGCAGTACCGATTTTTCACGCATTTTGGAATTTTGACATCATTTACAGACAGCCCCTATGTAGCCTAAAGTGGATTACTTAGTTCAGCCGGTTTCGAATTAGAAAAGGCAAAAGATGTTCTTTGTCCGTGCTCAATATTAAAATAAAATTTCAATAATTTCTTCTTCCGAAGCATTTATGAAGAGAATACAGTACGCAGTCAAGCAACATGAATAATCTTTCATCATTATGAATGATCTATTTGAAATGACCTGGTAGGTGTCAAATGAATGCTCAAACATACACGAGCTTTTTCCAGTGGCCGACGAAAGGCCATGTCAGAGTAGTCAAAAAACCTGTCCCTTGAAGAGGCCCGAATCGGAATAATATAATATTTTTTTGAACAAATTTATATAAATAAAACATAAGAAGTCGAATAAATATGCTGAATTTTAAATATATATTGAAAAATCATCTATTTTCCGATTGCATAGCAGCTTAAGAAAAATAGAGTGAACAGTGTGTTGGTCCAATGTCCAAAAATGTCTAATCTTGTTTGTACCTTAGCATAGGCACATACTGAAAGATAAATAAATAAAAGAGATAGTCTTAAATTTGCAACTTACTGAAACCAATTTCATTCTAATTTAGTTAGTTTTAACTTGAGTTCTCAATTAATGATATTGAAACAAAAAGATCAATCGATAGTTGGGGCAAACCTAACCTGGCAGCGTCGTAATGCTGCGATTGGGATCTGAATAACCTTCACAATGCTTCCAGGTTAGGTTAGTTTTATTTACTTTCATCATTTAAATGTTTGAAATAATTATTTTGTTTTGTTTTTCCCTTTTGGTTGGAGACAAGTTAAAAAGCAACAGTGTGCTGAACATATTTAGTAGATGTGCTCTAGGGCTACACAGAACATAAATGCAGAAAATGATGAGTTTCATTAAGAAAATGCTTAACTGGGCAAGAACTATAAATTCAACGTGTTTATCAGACTATTTTACAATTTTTAAACCGCATGACATTTTTCAACATATCAGCTTACCTAATCCAATTCAGTTCAGAAAGATCTAGTGCAAACTCCTAGAGATTACGTACGAATCGGGGATTTTGTCTGTGGTACTTCGTCATTCTCTACGTCAAAATGTGATTAATTCAGATATTTTAGGGGTTTTATGTGTTTTAAGACTGTTTAGAGCGAAATGCATCTGAATTAAAGTTTCACTTTTTTGAAGTAGATTAAAAGTTAATACAGTTAAACGTTCTCTTTTAATGTGATCTGCGCAGAGTTTCATTTCGTAAACTCGTTTTTTCATTTTTCTTCTCACTATCCCCTTTATACCTCAAGTAGCTTTCAAATCAATTGTAGGTAATGAAGCTACCAGTACACGAAAAATTGAACATGAAATAAAAAACTGGCAATGACTAGTTTATCTAGAAGTTTGTAATAAAAGATGTCATGACGGTTCCTGATTATTTATATCATTAATGGCGATTTCTTTCACCAGTAGGCGCCCTTTAAAATACTTTTTGAAAACTAGCATGGAGTTTAGAATTACGATTTTTGCAAAACATATTTAATCTGTTTCCTATATGGCTGCTACTTGAACAAAATGTCTAGCAACTTTACTTTGCATGAAGAAAGAGCGAATGGTCCAGTGAAAAGATAAATGTTAGTGTTCAGTAGCAGTTTTTATTTTATTTAAAAAGATCTTAACCCCCTTACACCTTATAGAGTAAATTTAAACAAGTAGACCCTCATTTTAAGCGGATTTGATTATACGCGATTTAAGATTAGACACATTTTTTACGCAGATGAGTTTTGATTTTACCCTGATGCGGCATTGATAAAGAATAAAATTTCCCCTCTTTCAAAATCCAAACTCCTGAAATTTCAGGTAACACCCAATAAACGGCATTTTGGTGCTTTAATAAGCGAGCTTGGACCACTGGACACTTTTTTTTGCGATTGGTTCCAGAGCTCTTTCCAGGATTAAAGTTATTAAACTCCCACTACTCGCGGAGCTTACTGGAAGAAGAGCTTTTAGAGGTGACTAAAGAGAACGAAACTAACGAGGACACCGACACGATCCGACACTCAACAAAAAAACTCTAGCATTGAAAATTTTGAGCCATTCTTTGGCAATGGCAAATGATCTTTCCGATTTGTTTAGTGAAGGAAGATCCAGTCAATGAAGCAAGTGATCATGGATGCGTTAATGACCCACAAAGAACTACAAGAAAGATAATCATAACCAACTTTTTTTAACACTATGTTAATTCCTGATGTCCGCATATGTATCGGAATAAGTACACCGCTAAACTTATACATTTATCTATCATCTATCCCTAGAATGAAGTATTTTTTTAATCAATGGAACCTAACCCCTGTTTTAACACTACTATTAAGGCTTAATTTATGGTTTTGGTTCACGTGGCACTTCCATGGAACGAAATCCCACATCAAAAAAAGATCTACTGCATTTACTTTTATATGAATATCTACCATCGGAAACCTTATGAAATTGATGAACTGGTTTGTGTGGCGTACGTTAAACGATTTCTTACTTAGTACTACTTTAACTATACTCGTGTACATTTCAATTTAGAACACAAATCTGATTGATGACAAATGTATAATAACGTCATTTCCTAAGACATAAATCACTGCATTTGTTCTAAAAAAGTAAAAAAAATAATAATAAAAGTAAAAAATCATAAAATTTTACATGCATTTGTTACAGAGTTGCCGGGATACCATTTTACGAAGCAAAAAGATGAGAACTTAAATATATCACGACATTCAACAAAAACAATCAACGTTCGTTATAACGACCACTTTTGTCCGAGCAAAATCGGTCGCTATAACGCACGATATTGTTTATATTTTAGATGCAGTATTTAAAAATACTGGAAAAACTGCAGCAACTTATGCTTAACCTTAAAAGAGGTGAAGAAACTAACAAAATGGTAAATAATTTCGGATACAAAATAAATAATAATATTAAAACTAACAACTTTAAAAACAATGCCATTTAGCTGCAAAATACACTGAAAACAACTGAAAGAAATCAGTTATTTTTTAATTTAAAGATAATGATTTACTTCTGCTTTGCTTGATATTTCCTTTAAAAATATTAATTTTTATCTTTAGCATATTTGAATATTGTTGAATCTTTTCTCTTTGTGTGGGGAATTTTTCTGAAAAATTGTTCCTTAATTTTTATCATTCGTGCATGGTTCTTATCAATTCTTTGACTCTTTCCTTGTCAAAAAACTCTTCAATGGAAATTGTTTTTTCAGAAACGTGAAACTGTTATAACATCAGTTTTTAAAATTTCTTATAAGTTAAATTTTAATTTTGGCATGATATCTGATCTGATAATCGAGTGATTGATAATCGAGATCTTTTTAAGTCGATCACTCGAGTGATTGATAATCGAGACCTTTTGAAAACGAGGACTCGAGCGATTGACTTCTCGAGATCTTCCGAATCGAGTACTCGAGCGATTGACTTCTCGAGATCTTTGAAATCGAGTACTCGAGCGATTGACTTCTCGAGATCTTTTGAATCGAGTACTCGAGCGATTGACTTCTCGAGGTCTTTTGAATCGAGTACTCGAGCGATTGACTTCTCGAGATCTTTTGAATCGAGATCTCGAGATGTTTTAAATCGAGATTTTCGAGATGTTTCAAATCGAGATCTCGAGATGTTTCAAATCGAGATCTCGAGACGTTTGAATCGAGTACTCGAGTAGTTCATTTTCTGAGCTTTTCCAAAATTGAGTTGACTGCTACGGGGGTGCCCACTAAAAGGGGGTGGGGCATGGCGCAGCCTGTGCAACTAAAATTTTTAGAGCCGGTTTTTTGAGAGGGTTTTTTTTAATCTCATTTTCGGAAGGGGGGAGGGGGTTCCATGGCGCAGCCTGCGAAACCGAAATTTTTAGAAGCGGTTTTTTTGAGAGTTTTTTTTTTTTTTTAATTTCATTTTGGGAGGGGGGGAGAGCTCTTTCTAGACGGATGCTCCGTAACATTTGAGAGGGTGCGCCATCGCCTTGCGAAAGGGGGGAGGTGGACTCCCTTGACTTCAGTTGAATTCCCGAGTTGTTTTGGCAGGGGTGCGCTCGAGATAGGAATGTGACATTTAGCCTACCATTTAGGGGTATAATAAGGGGTGAACCCTCCTGGCTTTTAGAAGTTTTAGGTTAAGTTGGGGGGGGGGGTATTGACACCCCCCTTTTAGAAGGAGGATCAATACCACTCCCCCCAAATTCCATGAAAAATTCTAGTTTTGACATTTAAATAGGTCTAGTTTTTTGTTTGTTTTCCGATAAAATGAGCAGATACACCTTTTGTCAACTTACCCCTCCGGTAAAGTTCGAAATGCAAGCTTGTTTTAGGGGGTCGATTCGATAGATTTTAGTCTTCATTTTGGGGTCGCAATCCTTGGGGGATGCAGGTTCGACTAGATTCCCTGTTAGCTTGTCAGAAACTAGGAGCTCGGCATTTGGGCGACTGAGTGATTTATTCGAACGGTTATGCATTTAAACTAATGATTTTCAGTTATCACGTGATTATTTCGATTGGTTTCGGGCTCTCAAACACAAAGTTAATAATGTAAACAAGTAGGGGAATAGTTGCTCTGCGCAAAAGTACTCATTCTTTCCTTGTTTATAGCTTTGCTTTTTTTTATTGATGTTCTTGTTAAGAGTAGTTAAGTATATTTATCTGACTAATACATGAGGAGGGAGGGTAAAATATTTCTGATTGCGTTTTCCAGAGGATTGGGATTCCCGGCGCCATTGAAAAGTGTACAAGTGTGGCTTGAAGTGCATTGAAGTTCATGATTATTTTTTTTCTTGCTTGATCCGCTCTTTTTTGTTTTCCTTTTTCATTCGTCGACTTTAGGAATATGCAATAACAGTAAAAGTGTTGGGAGTGAAGTTGAAATGTTTCTGAGTGCATTAAAAAGAAATATTGAAGTTTGTCGTGTGGGATTAATTTTAGCTTCCACTCTTCGACCCAATTTTTAAATAAAAATTACATTTTATACAGATTGTGTTTTTTTTTTTTTTTTGAAATTCCATACGCAAGATATTTGA